>NC_056740.1:277659432-277680164 GCF_019279795.1 Protopterus annectens
CACCTCCTTTGTGGAGTGGGACCACTGTTGCTGTACACCACTCTTTGGGTGCGTATCCTGTAGTAAGGCTAAGATTAAACAGCAGCCTTATGTGTGGGTTTAGTTCCTCTTGGAGTTCATGTAGCACGTAGCCCGGGACACTGTCCGGTCCCATTGATGATGTGTTTTTAACTTTGGAGAGAGCGGCTCTCACCTGGGCATCTGAGATGTTAGAGAGGCTACACTCTGCTGGGATAGATATTTCTCCTTTTTGGGTGGGGGGGGTGGAGAAATTTGCACTGAACCTGTCTGCCAGAATGTTGGCAATGTCTGTGGGTTCAGTGTATTTTCTGTCATTTTGGACTAACTCTGAGCATATCTGGGAGTTTCCACCCAGGTTTCTAACATAGCTAAAGAAGGCCTTGTGATTGTCTTTTGTGTCTTTTGCGATTTTTCTCTCAAAGTTGGCCTTGAATGATTTTATGAGTGATCGTAGTTTTTGGCTAGTACTGATCAGAGATGCCTTCCCTTTTAGGGATTTTGCTCTGTCATGTAGTAGCTTCCTTCTCCTGTTGTAAAGTTTGTTAATAGCTGGGGTCCACCAGACAGGATGCCTGCCTTTATGGGAATGGGTCTTGGTTTTATTAGGGATTGCATGATCCATGCATTCTTGAAGGTGTCTGTAGAAGGCATTTATAAAGGATTCAGGGGTGTGGGTTGTGGTTTCCACTGGCCCAGGGGCCTTGAAGGATACCACTTCAGTCTTAAGAAGTGTGAAGTCGGCTTTTGGGAAATTCTTCACTGTGGTCTTTTGTGCAGGGGGTGGGGGTGGGATGTGGATTTCCAGTGAGATTAATTTATGGTCTGATCTCACCAATGAGGGGTATACTTCTGGTGTGGAGCATTTTGTCTCCATGTTTGTGATGATCAGGTCTAGTATATTATCTCCTCTTGTGGGAGTGGTGACTAGTTGTTCCATCGCATTTGAGTTTATGAATTCTAGGAACCTTTGGGCTAGGGTGTTGCGGCTTGAGTAATGTTCCCAGTCTATGTTTGGGTAGTTGAAGTCTCCCAATATGATGGTATTTGGAGAGACGTTCATACTTTCCAGTGCCTTCAGGAAGGCTGAGTGGGGTTCCTGAGTTTGAGATGGTGGTCTGTAGCATGCTACAAACTGTAGGGCAGTTTTGCCTATGGTTAGTTGCACCTGGATGGTCTCCAATGCTTCGTGCATAGCCACTAACCTGGAGATGTGGGTATCTTTGATGAATATGGATACTCCCCCTCCTTTTGTGGTTCGGTCCAAGTTTTGGGGCCGGAAAGCATGATATGAGGTATAACCTGGTAGTGCTGGGGTGCTCTCAGGAGCCTTGAACCAGGTTTCAGTCACTGCACAGACATCGATGTTCTCCATACTGAGGAGGGCTTCGAGAGCGTGCATCTTGAGGTTTAGACTTCTGGCATTGAACAGCATTACTCTTAGTTTTTTTTCACTAGTGTTTTCTAGGGAGGTGGGTTTGTCTTTTGAGCCTTGCCTAAAAAAAGCACTATGGGGGTGGCAAGAGCCTTGGCCAATATCCGGAAGCCCAGGGGTGACAGGTGCAAGCCATCCCTTGTGAAGCAACGTGGCTTGTCAAGCATGTCATCCCAAGCGGACAGATACTGGATTCCCTTAGAATGACACCAGTAATTAAGCCAATTGTTAAAGCTGATCATTTTGTCTCTGTACTGTAGCATCATTCTTGGTGAGGGTAAGATGCTGCTCAGGGTCAGGGTCATACCGGCCTGGGCTACATAATCAGAGAGCTCTTCTATGTCTCTTTTCATGTAGTCCAGGGGAGTACGTCTCAGGTCATTCACACCAGCATTAAATATATCAACTCCAAGATCGCACTCCTCAGAGCAAAATGGCAAACATACCATTACGTGTTTCATGACTGCCTATTGTAACCTTAGTAATGTTCCCTTCTAACTTACAATACTACAACATAACAAATGTTAGTGTCATGAAGTGCGATCTCGGAGTTGATATATTTAAGTAGGAGGGGGTGTGAGGGGCACAGCCCCCCCCCCCCCACACACACACACACACTGCTTATTTAAAAAAATATATTATGTATGCTGCTGGTGTTTATTTATTGCATGAGTTGCAGTGTCATATAAAATGAACTGATTGTTCCAGTGTAGATACTGGTCTCAATGAAGATCTGTAATTTGTATAAAGAATAGAAATAATGAATGGTCATATTGCACTGAAGAGGCCTGATCTTCCTTGATTTGGTAGCTAAGCAGGGTCAGGATAATTGACTGCCGATAATACTTCATTTTATGCCATACTGCTTGTGTGCTTTATAAAAATGGTTAATTTGTTATTGGTGTTTATTTTTCATGATCTGTGGTGTAATATAAAAGGAAGTGATTTTTGCATTTGTTTAGATATTGATGTCTGAAACTCATATGTATGTCATCGTTTAGTGATGTAAGTCCTCAATGAATTGCCAGAAAATAACATTTTTATGAGAAACAGACCAAAAATGTGAGGCAAAAATCTGAGCATTTTGCAAAAATCTGGACAGTTGAGAGGCATGGCACCTAGTATGTGGTGCTATTTCAAATTATATTTCTGGATGTGTGTGTATGTATATATATATATATATATATATATATATATATATATATATATATATATATGTGTATATGTATATATATACTGAAAGCTCACAATCTCGAATCCCATAAGACTGACACCCAAAATCTTGAAAGCTCAAAAGACTGAAAACTCAGAAGACTGAATCTCAGAATACTGAAAACACACAGGATACAGACACTTACTATATTCAAAAGACAAACCATATTACTTTCCACCCAGTATAAGCAGGGGGAAAGCCCCCCCCCCCCGCACCCCCTTTTCCTGGTTAGGGGTTGCCACAGCGGAACTCCGGTCCGCTAATGATTGGCAGTAGATTTTTACGTGCTGAATTGCCAGCTCTGATGCACAACCTTCAATGAAGGTATGCCCATTTACGCATGTCTCCACACAGAAGACGCTTTTTATAAGCAGTATGGTGTAAAAATAAGTATTTCCAAGCAGCCTTCCATCCAAATGCTGGCCAAGCTCAACCATTCTTAGTTTCCAAGAGCAGGATAATTCATGCTAATCAAGAATAACAAGACCATACATTTGCTCTCTTCTTTATACAAATTATAGATGTTCATTGAGACCAGGTGGATATAGTTTACCAGTGTTAAATATCCAAAACCTTTCTTTAGAATTTAAAAAAAAGTTTTTACAGCATCCCCATCTGCACCATGTTTTTTTTTTGTTTTTGTTTGATCAGTTCATATCAATACAAACATAGCTGCAGGGTGAACCTTCTTATGTTTATGGAGTGCAGTCCTGTCCTTGGAACAATTAATGCCACTTAAATGGGCGTCCACACATTTTTTAAACATTCTGTTGGTTTGTCCAACATATAAAGCATCACAAGTACATCTACAAGATAATAAACAATAGATTTACTATCACAGGTTGTGTGATGTCTGATATCAAATGTCTTTTTCAAATTGTATGTAGAGACAGACTGACACTTAAAAATATGTTTATATAAAGAACAATGTCCACAGAGTCTACATCCAGTTTGTTGCACCGTAAGTCTGTCTGATTTCCCACCATTTTTATAACCAGATAGACACTGTCCAATATCCCTACCTCTTCTCTAACTAAATTTACAGTGACCAGTCAGATATTTGCTCAAAAATAGATAGTTAAGAAACATTGGCTATTTAGGATCATAGGATCATAGAAGGTTACAAGGCTAATGACCTAAGGTCCTTTCAAGCTTTCAAGCCTAGCCAAGTTTTACCCTTATTTCCACAATCAGCACCTATCACCCCTGTTCAAGAAGGGCACAGGTGGAACCCCAGGAGTGAATTTACAGTTACTCATCCAATCATCCAGACTGCATTTGAAGAGAGCCAATGAGGTGCTCTGCTTGACATGATGCGGGAGTCTGTTTGTAGTAACCTCTGGGAGACAAATCTATCCCTCCACCAGGTTCTATTAATGTCACATACCAGGTTAAGGCCTTTAGAGCAAGTAACCTGTATCCCATTTGACTTGTGGATATGCAGCATTTCCTATAAAGCAGGATTATAGATTGCCTAAGATGCAAGGCAGAGATCACCTCTGAGTAGTCTGTATGAAACAGAATACAGTGACAGTGATTTCAGATGGTCCTCATAGGACAGATGCTGAAGACCTTGAATTTTCCTTGTGAGGAACCTCTGTGGTCTCTCCAATTGCTGCAGGTGCTTAGAATGGTATACACCAAAAGGGGCATTGTACTCAATTATTGGCCTGAAGAGGGAAGAGTACAGGGAGGTTATAGCTTCTTTTCTTCTAGAGGCAATGCCCATATTTGTGAGATGAGCAATACAGAATTCCCTTCTTACCACTGTGGAGACATGATGATCAAAGGTAAGGGGAGAGCGTCAAAAGCCTTGGCTAAGTCTAGGTAGGCTGCATGCACAGATTTCCCCTTGTCAAGGGCCTTGTTGACTGTCTTGAAGAAGTCCACCAGGTTTAATAGGGATGATCTCCCTTTCACAAATCCAAATTAAGTAGGGTCAAGTGTTCTTGGAGATTACATATATCTTTGTTGATAAGGTCCATGATGACATGCCTCCATGGCCTTGCAGATAAGGCTAGGTAGGCTAATAAGTCTATAGTTCCCAGGGTCAGTGGAAGCACCACCTTTGTGCAAGGGGATAATGGTGACCTTTTTCCATTCAGCTGGGATGAAGCTGGTGCTTAGACTATGATTAAAAAGAGTACCCGATGGTGTTTCTAATTTTTGTTTGAGCACATATAGGAAACAATCTGGGATGTTATCAGGTCCCATAGATGCTGTGTTTTTGACCTTAGAGAGGGTATTCATGACCTGCCCTTTAGAGATACAAGGTAGAGGACAGGTGGTAGGGATGTCATGGGGTATGTGTAGCAGGGACAGGGGAGTGAAGTTTTCACAGAACCTTTCGGCTAACAGGTTTGCAATGTCCACAGGTTCAGTATATGTGGTATCATTAACTACCAGTTCAACACAAACCTGGGCCTTTCCTTTTAGGTTATGGATGTAACTTAAGAATGTCTTATCATTGTCCTTAGTTGAGGAAGCTAATTTGAATTCATAATTAGCTTTGAAGGACTTCGCAAGAAGTCTCATTTGCTTGTTTAAGCTGAGGAATGAGTGTTTCCAGTTTAGGACTCGCTCCCTCTTAATCTTAGACAGCAACTTCTTCCTCTTATTGTTAAGCCTGTTAATTGCAGTTGTCCACCTGTCAGGTTTTCTGTTCCTTGAGGAGCTTATTTTGGTCCTATCAGGTATGGCTAAATCAATGCAGTTATACAGGTGTTTGTATAAAGCATTTGTGTAGTACTTGGCATAGTTGCTTGTTCCATCTGAGGGGGAGGTGCAGGTGCAGTGAAGCTATTTATACCATCCCATAAGAGGCTATAATCTGCCTTGGATAAGTTTTTTAAATTAGTCACTGGTGGGGGGTCAAATTTCATAGTTACTTCGAATGAGACTGATTTGTGGTCAGATCACACCAGGGAAGACTTCTCAGTAGGGGTGCTACTGTAGTCCCCCATATTGGTAAGCACCAGATCCAGGATGTTGGCACCCCTTGTGGGTTTGTCAACCAGCTGGTCCAGGGCATTGGAGTTAATGAATTTGAGGAACCTTTGGGAAAGTGAGTTTGCACACAAGTAATTTACCCATTCAATGGATGGGTAGTTAAAGTCACCCAAAACCACAGTGTTTGGATGTATCTTGATGTACTCAAGTAGATCCAAATAGGCAGAGTAGGTATCCTGATTCGTGGAGGGAGTTCTGTAGATGGCAATGTCTTGAATGGGTGTCCTACCAGCAGTTAATTGCATCTGAAGTATCTCCAGGGAATCATGCTGTCTAACCAATATGGAGGTGCAATTATCTTTAATGAATACTGATACACCACCTCCATTAATTTTCACGCCTTCAGTTTGTGGTCTGAATGTGTGGAAGGAGGTGTAGCCCAATATGTCTGGGGTGCTCTCCACAGCCTTGAACCAGGTCTCCGTGACTGTGCAAATGTCTGTCTTCCAATGTGAGGACTGCTTCCAGTGAGTGTAGTTTCATGTCAAGACTCCTAGCATTTAGCAGCATAACTGTGAGGTTGTTTTTAGATGGAGTTTGCACACTGGGAATTTTGTTCTTGAGACACTGCCTAAAAAAGGCACTATGGGGGTGGAGACAGCCTTGGCCAGTAGCCGAAATCACAGGAGTGACAGGTGAAGATCATCTCTGGCAAAGCATCTAGGTCTGTGAATCATGTCATTCCGGGCTGACAGATACTACATTTGAATGCAAAGTTTTATAAGCAGTGGTAAATCTAATATCATCAGAATTTTGTTTCCTTTATTATTCTGATATTGAATGAATGTTGTTCTGTCTGATGCATCACACTCTCGTCCACACACACACACACACACACACACACACACACACACACACACACACACATGAAATTAAAGTAACTGAAACTCCTAAATGTTGACATTGCTAATGCTGGCACTAAAAAATCAAATGTCAACATTGCATTGCACATGCTCTGAGCATAAATACAGAGCACACAAAAGTTAAATATTCATTTTTGCAGTGAATGAAGCTGTCTTACACTCTTCCTGCTAATTATATTTGCTAACAAAGTCTATGTTTTTGCTGACTAGTATAACTCCTGTCAATTTTAAATTCTCTGATGTTCATTGACTTCTCTACATCAGATAAGGAATTTCAATAACTGCCTTGTCTTTAGAATCATTATTTAGTTTAAATCCTAATATTCCCATGTACTGAAGTACATAAATGAATTGTTTTTTTTTTTATTACAGTTGTATCTACTGTCTTTTTTCCCTCCATACAATGATTACCGTTAGAATACTCTATGAGCACTATTAATACCTAACCATACTGTATAAAATTAGTAATCGCTAGGATATCGTACAAAATGATACCACACTGTTTTATTATTGTAAATATTATCGTGTGTTAAAAATTTTGATCTGTAAGTTGAAGCTTTTCTCCCCGGGCATCCACTGAAAATGGGTTTCTGATCCAGTGGACTTTCCTGGTCAATAAATAAATAAATAAATGAATAAATAAATAACTTTGAGATTCCCTATCCCAGAGGGATTGTCGGTCTTGCTCTGTCACTGACCATCTTCTTTATCTACAAAAAAAGTGTGTCGACAAACAGATGTTGACATTTGAGAGTTTCTCTCACTTTAAGTGCTCCTATATCTATATATCTATAAGGATCCCTGCATTAAGTAATAGGCTCCCCATCCATATAAAACAGAAATCATCCATGACCCTCTTCAAACAAAATCTTGACAACTGGATGGAAAATTGTAAATTTACCACCAGTCTAGCCTCCATGATCCTTATGGACAGAGGCCATCAATAAGAAAAGCATTTTATAACCCCACCCCCTACAAATCATTAGTTACTTCCCTACTGACATGCCCCCCTCCCCCCATATAGACACACATGATTCTCTGGACCCAAATGGTTTTGTTTGTGGTGCACGGCTAGGTGTGTAAGTGCACCAGTGGTCATTCCTATGAGCTTATATATATATATATATATATATACATATATATATATATATATATATATATATATATATATGTATATAAATGTCTATGTGTATATATATATATATATATATATATATATATATATATATATATATATGTATATATATATATATATATATATATATATACATATATATGGGTCTACTTCATTTGATCGACAGACCATTTGATCGAAACTCATTTGGTCAAACTTTCATTTGATCGAAAACCAGTATTCAAGGCATAACACTGGGATTTGTCCCCCTCTCCAATGCAGTGTGACCCTGGAGTTGATATATATAGTTGGGGGGGTGATGGGTACAGCCCCCCCACAATGGGGGGTGTGGGGGGGTGAAGCCCCCCACCTATTTTCGTTTAAAATGTGTGCTTTTTATTTTATTTTCTTCTTTTAAACCCCTTAACTATATATCAACTCCAGGGTTGCACTACATTGGGGAGGAGGACAAAGCCTAGCTTTATGCCTTGAAAACTGGTTTTCAATCAAATGAAAGTTCGACCAAATGAGTTTGGGGAAGAAAAACACTGAAAGTACAAAATACTGAATGCAAATTTGACTGAGTGCTTAATTGTACAGTGTTTGTACGTAGGGGTGAGCAGAAAAGTTAATTTTTGACTGAAAGATTATAGTAGTTAGGGTATTTCTGTGACTGTTTGCAGGTTAGGTTAGGTTTAGGTAAGGGATAGATTTACTGGTTTGCATGTTTGATGTGTCTTCTGTGGCCTTTTGTCTTTTGTATTGGTACTGTCATGGTAAGGGTTTTTCATAAAGTAATCTGTAGGGGCAAGAGGATGCAGGGGTAGGGTTAGGAAGAGGTGGTGCCTAGATTTAATATATATAATTAGTGGGGGTTATGAGGGAGGTATGGGTGCTTACCCCCTGCAATAATAATTAGTTTCCTATTGCATGATCCAAAGTTGTCCTGTGCCTTGGTGCACTGAGTTAGGATAGCAATCATATTTTATTGTTTTGAGGACAATGATTTTAGTACCGATCTTCTCAGGTTTAGATTAATTTCAGTAGCTCCAGATATCTCTCTCTCTCTTTGTCTGTGTGTGCGTGTGTGTGTGTGTGTGTGTGTGTGTGTGTGTGTGTATATATATATATATATATATATATATATATATATATATATATATATTTACATAAGTTGAGCAAATACCATTTATGTCAACGTGCATAATGTGGAAACAAATTGATCAACATTATACACATTCACAGGTTCATCGTCAACACACTATTATGCACACACCCAGAATATATCTCAGTGCATACAACACTTTAAAAAAACACAAAGGAAACATCATTTTATGAATGGTTGCCAGCCCTCCTGTGTCCCCCACACCACCTGCTAATTATATTTTTGAACTCTGAGATCACACAATCCACATGGAAAGGGTAAATATTTGCCTAGGTCTACTTATTCATCTGGAATTTACACTGTACCGAACGGTAGTTCACCAACACCACTTCTATGAATATACATTATCCCAAAGCTGACTATGCTAATCTCAGTTAAGTGAAATGGTTACCATGTGAGATGTATGATTAGAATGTATTTGTGTAGCTTGTCATCCACCATAGCAGTTCTGTTGCACGTCAGATATGCAGGTAGGCTAGAAATATGCATACTGTGGGATTTAAACAGAGATGCACTATAGTAATGGTCAGGAAATTTACCCTTGTTGACACTATAGTGCAATCTAGGAGTTGGTATATGAAGAGGGGCTTGTCCTCGCAAAAATACTAGAGCATTTTGTTTGTGAGTCTAATTGTACATCTTGCATGGTAACTTTTTCGCTGAACTGAGATTCGCAGTAGTGCAATTTAAGGATAGTCCCCGGGATTCATGAAGCTCGGCGCAAGGCCGGTGTAAGGCTTGCGCCGGTGGTGCAGTGAATAGTTGGCGTAGCAGCGCCATATGCATAGTAATGAGTGCGCGCCGCAACCACAGACACGTGCGTAGGGCACGTGAGCGAGCCCAAGTAGGATGAGTCCGGAGGCGTGGCCAAGCCGGCAGGCGATGAGCAACCTAAAGTGCTGACTTCCACAGGCCACCCGTAATAGTAACCGCACCAGCCAGGGCCCGTGGAGAATGAAACGTACGCAGAGTATGCAACATAGTACCCGTCCCAACAAAACGGAGAACCAAACATCAACCCACGAAGCCCTAAGTGTACCCGTGCAAGGAACAAAGGATACGCATAATACCGTGTCCGTCCCGCAATGCACTGTCAGTGGGCATACCCAGTGAAGGTGTACCGCAGCATGTCAGCGCGCCGCACTGACATAGAAGTAGCGACATGGGCATGGTCACCAGCAGTAGTGAGAGTACACAGCCGGGTAGCCGTGTCGATATAACAACAAGAAGGAAACAAGATACCCTAAACACAGGCAAACATGTGCATAGCAACATGTACCACACCAACAACGTGCTCGCATACACAGGACAGCGTATGTCTAAGCGTAATATCCAGAAGCAGAACTCATGCATGCAAATGTAATACACAATAGCCCCATCATAGCATGTATCCCGCAACCATGTACGACCGTGCACCCAACCCAGCTAGCAGCCTTGCAGCTACACACCTACACACAATGGGCATACCTGAAATGTGGTAAGAAGTATTGTCTTAGGCAGTGCCACGCGGGCAAATATGTACCCCACATGTTAACAACCCACCTCAGGTATAGATATGCAAATGGCTGCATGTGAATGTGTCGGCAGAATGTGTACATCCCGCATGTGGTATGGACCCGTCCAAACCCCATAGGCATGCACACGCCACGGTGCACATAACTGTACACATCTGGACAAGGCGGTATGTTCAACCACCGTACCGATGATTAGCTATGCAGACATGTCAAACACAACACATATAGCGGAACATCTGCCTACCAAACAGGACGCCCTAACAGGGTGCCACAGGCACAGAAGGGGAAGGTGGGACATCACATGTTGAGAGTAGCATTGCCGGACGGCCAAACACCCACAGCCAACGCAAAGGACAGAATAACATGCATATGCCCGGATGGATGTTGTTAGAAAAATATATATATAAACATATATGAAGTGCTAGTTTAGAAGCAAATAATATATAATGCATTTTATTCTATTTTACAATATGGCAGTAGAAATGATCTTGCATGTAATTGCCTGAAGCTTAGCTGCAGTGTGATTGAACTCTGACCCTGGCAGTAACCAGTTCAGCAGGCTTATGTCTTTCAGCATTAATTATCTGCTGGGTTAGAGAAAAATAAATGTATGTACATGTATATCTTTCTCCCTTCCACTGAGGAGGATGGCCTTGTGAGCTCTATCGAAGATAGAGTACAGCTGCTTACCAGAGAGACAAAGGAACGTATTAAGAAATGAACTGACTATTGTATTCGAACAGGCCTGGAACCTTGAAAGAGCAACATTTACAGAAGGACACTGGAATTGAGCAGGTGCCTTGCAAGGCTGTGTTATTCTCATGGGAAAACATTTAAAAAGCATTACCTCAGCACCTCCGTATGAATAGAATATTGTGGACTATAGTGATGGAAATGCCCTGTGACTGACCACGTCAGTAAGGTGGGCAAAAGCTGATTGTAAATACTATATAAACAAATTGCTTCCTGTATAGAGTCAGACAAAACTCTATACTTGTACTGTATAGTTTTTTGCCTCCTGGTGTACACTAGTAAAACGTTTTGAACCTGAGCTCCCTGTGTTATTGACTGTCATTTAGAAAAGCCTAATGATTTTTACAGTCTGATCTTAACAACTTATTTGACATTGTGGTCCTTCTTAGCCGGAATTCCCTTGGTAAGCTACAGGTCAGAGTGCATGGGTGGTAATAAATCTGCACAGGAGAAGTTGCCAAAATGATTCTTCTTGAGTGAAAAGACCTCCGACTGAATTGTTGTGTGTAAAGAGGCTGTCCACTTTCTGATCTGTGGCTGAAAAGCGGAAAACTGGATCCCAAGAAGAAAACGTGCAGTCATAAACGGGAGGCTCAGGTAAGGAGAGTTTCCCTCTTTGTCTTTGTTTTAGATCAGGGACCAGGTTACAGTGTGTTGTTGTTAAGATATGTGATAGCAGGTCGAGAACGAATTGAAGTACTGTATATTTGGTCATAGATCAGGGGAAAACAGAGCAGAGTAAACAGTCATTCTAAACACTACAGTGGATACAGGGAAGGAGATACCACGTGGTATGAGAGAAGGGTTACGTAACAGTCTTTTCGAAGACATGAGAAATCAGTGCACTAAGAGATCGCGAGATCCACCCTTGACGGATGATGCGAAGTATATGCAATTGCAGAGAGCAGATAATGTGAGATATTTTGCAAAATGGGTTAATAAATATGACTTTGATGGTATATTAGACAAAATTTCGTTAGTGAAACTTTTGAAACAGTTAAAATCTGGCTAGATGGTCAGGCAAAAAACAGCGACAGTTGGGTATTCCTCAAGCACATAGGTGGATTGAGGAAGTGAACGAAGGAACAGAAGACTAAAACTGCGAAAGCATTATTCTTAGACAAAGAAGATAATAATACAGTAGTAGCGGCCCTCCCCTCCACCCCCTCCGATACCTTATCCAGGATATGAAGCGGGAGGGCAGGCCCCCACGTTATCCTGTGGCAACAGAGGTATTACAACAACCATTTGTAAGAGAACCTATTGAAACTAGATCCCGAACACGTAAAACACCTAGGGACACTCAACTAAGAAGAGAGTCACTAGAAGAGAGTGAGGAAATCTGTCAATTAATTGAAGTACCGAACCCTCAGGCAGGACAGGAAGGCCAGGACCCAACTCTCTTAGTGTATAGACCGTGGACACCGGAAGATATCCGGAAAGCTACAGAGGGAATTCCCCATCCAAAAATTAATCATGAAAAGTTTATACAAGATTTACAAGGTATGCGATTGAGTTACCACTTAAATGGGGAAGAAGTAGAGAAGGTGATTAGACAAATTATAGGTCCAGACTGGCACATGGTTTGTGGCGTCTGGAATGCTCGTGACGCGCAACTTAAACCACTCCTACATAGTGACGCAGAATTAGACACTAGGTTGAAGGGTCTTACGGACCGAATTACTGAAAAATGGAAACCTAGAGCAGATTGGACCTGTATTAATCAGTGCATACAACAAGATAATGAAACTGTAGATGGATACTATGCTAGATTATTAGAATGTTTCAATAACCATAGTGGTATGCCAATTCCTGAAAATCAGAAAAATGATAGTTCATATGAACAACAGTTGAAAAATGCATTTTTGAAAGGTTGCATCGCCCCTATCAGTAGCTTTATTACAAAGCATATGATAGATCACCGAACGAGTAGGCTACAAGCCTTACTGGAGTATGCTAGGCATGCTGAAAGACATTTTAACAGAAAGAAGAAAAAGAAGACGCAGGTCTTCACAGCTGAAGACGGAGCAGAAGTCTTTGTAGTACAGTCAGGTAAAAAGGGTAAGAGAAACACTCAGGGCAATAAACGCTCTGATAGAGACTCGGAGGTGTTTGAGGAAAGAAAGAGAAAAGGTGAGTGCTTTAAGTGCGGGAAGAGGGGACATTTAGCAAGGGATTGCAGGTTGAATAAAAAACCGTCTACGGAAGGGAAGGATAGGCGTGATGAGGATTGACTATATGACAGTCACAACGTTCAACAGTCATCAGGAGAGACTAATGGGCAGGGAGAAAATGTAAACGCAGTAGAAGGAATAAAGGAAGTGCAAACAGATGTAGATAATGAGGAAAACGAAGTTTTAGAATTAGCCTTGTTGAGCTTGGAGCTCTATTTGGCGGACACAAAACCGGAAGTTACACTTCTGGTGGAGGGGAAGGAAGTGAGATTTTTGTGTGATTCAGGAACATCACGAACTTTGATACACCCTTCAAAGTTACCGGAACACTCTGAGTCACCTGACTACATATTAGTGAAAGCAGCAAACGGGCAGCTATACAGGGAACCACTTTCCCATGATATAGCAATAACTGACCCTGTTTCAGGTATGACCCAGAGAAGTAAAATAGTACTTTCTGCAAAATGTCCAGTAAATTTACTGGGGAGAGACCTTATGCAGCTCTTTGGCATAGCAGTAGTTCCTACCATGAAGGGTATGGAGGCACAAAGGCAAATGGATACTTTTGTGGTGCGATCGGAGGGTGAAACCTATTATTGGTACAGCCAGGACCTAGTCACAACTGGTCCAGGGGCAGTAACCGAGGAACTGATGAACGTAGCCATCAGTAAGGTACGCTCCCTTCACATTGATCAGCAGCATTTGTTACATTGTACTCTGTACTATTGTAGCACACCAGGGCCTGATAAGGAATATGAGCAAAAATTGTTCAGAAATCCCGCCAATAGACTAGTGTTACGAACCTTGTACTGGGATACTGAGGGTAATAGTGTGCTGAGTTGTTCATTACCTCAGGAATTCATGGGATTATATAAGTCCAACAGGCCACCGCATGTCAGTGTAACCAAACATAAAAATGTCAGATGGGTGGACCTGGGTGAAAAAGTGACAAGATGGGAAAGGCAAATCGACTTAGAATTGTCAGAACAGGGAATACAGAAGCAAAATTAAATTGGCTAGCAAGCACGTCCAGCTGTACACTTACAGCAGAGTGAGGACAGCTGATTGGTGTTCTTGTTAAAAGAAGAAGAGCCTTGTGTGACATACCAAGCACTCTTTGGTCAACAGGAAATCAGATGTAGGGCTTATTCGGTCAGCAGGTCCAGTAACCATTACACGAAGTCAGCATTTAGACCGCAAAAGAAACAATACCCTTTGAGGAAGGATGCAGAGCAGGGAATCAAGCCTATCATAGCGGCACTACTCAAGAAAGGGATACTGGTAGAATCTTTAGATTCACCATGCAATACCCTCTATTTCCTGTTAGAAAAGCAAGGGGAATGGCGGATGGTACAGGATTTACAAGCTGTAAATCATGCAATAATACCTAGGGCACCTACGGTGCCAGACCCACACTTTATTGAATGATTTGAAGCCGCAACAGAAGTATTTTACCGTGGTAGATATAAGCAATGCTTTCTTTTCAATACCTATACATCCAGATAGTCAGTATTGGTTTGCTTTTACATTCAGGGTAACAGATACACCTATACTCGGCTACCGAGATACTGTGAAAGTCCAACAATATTTGCACAGGAGATGGCTAGCAACCTGGCGGGGTTTACTCCACCCGGGGGCAGTCAAGTTCTACTTTATGTGGATGACATCCTGCTTGCGGCCCCTACCCAGCAACAATGTAGGGAAGATACAATAGCATTATTGAAATATTTAGCAGAACAGGGACATAAAGTAAACAAGCATAAATTGCAACTTTGGAGAATACAGGTCAAGTACCTGGGATATGTGGTATCCAAGGAGGGTAGAACATTAGATGAAGATAGGAAGGCAGCAATTTTACAAGCACCCAAGCCAACTACCAAAAAGGAAATGATGTCCTTCCTGGGGACGACTAACTTTTGTCGAAGCTGGATACCAAACTATGCTTTGGAATTGGCTCTATTGGCTGCTTTAATCTTTAATACACCTATGGCAGCACAAGATATACTACATTGGACTCCAGTAGCAGAAACAGCTTTCTGCAGACTAAAACGATTGATAACTTCATCATCAGTTTTAGGGCTCCCGAATTATCATAAGAGATGTTTTCAGACTGTAGATTGTAAGCAGGGATATATGACGTCAGTCTTGACGCAACAGCATGGAAGTAAGCAACGCCCCATAGCTTACTACTCATCGCAGTTGGACCCAGTGGCACGGTCATTGCCACATTGTGTACAGGCAGTTGTTGCAGCTGCTATGGCAGTACAGGCTTTGGCATCAATGGTATTATTCCACCCTCTCACTTTGAGAGTGCCTCATGCAGTTGCGATAATTTAGCTGCAAGAGAAAATAGCATTCCTGTCCCGTGCCAGACATCTTTCTTGTATGACCATACTCCTGAGTCAACCTCATATGGTGATTGAACGTTGTACAACATTAAATCCATCAACGTTACTTCCGATTCCTGTGGATGGCACACCACACAGTTGCCTACAGGAAATGGAGCAAATAACTTTACCCAGACAGGATCTTACTGATATACCCTTAGATGATGCAGAGGTGACATTTTATGTGGATGGATCATGTAGAAATGGTCCTACAGGAAAGAATCTAGTAGGTTATGCAGTAGTTACTGATATTGAGATTGTAGAAGCCCAACCCCTGCAGCATAACTTGTCTGCTCAAGCAGCAGAATTGATAGCTTTAACACGTGCTTGCACTCTAGCGAAAAACAGATGTGTGAACATATATTCAGTATGCTTTCTCTACAATGCATGTTTTTGCGCAGCAGTGGAAGAATAGGGGAATGATAACATCCACTGGTAAACTGATTAATCATGCGCAATTAATCTTGAATTTATTAGATTCCATTCAGTTACCTACTAAAGTAGCTATTTGTAAATGTGCAGCTCATACAAAGCAACAGGATAAGATTTCGAAAGGTAATGCACGAGCTGATGCAGCTGCAAAACAAGCAGCCTCACGCTCAGAAACTTTCTTTTTGAATGAGGAATTACAACCCTCAGAGATTTTAGATTTAGAAATGTTAAAAACAATGCAAACATTAACTACGAAAGCAGAAAAACAGAAGTGGGTAAGACGAGGAGCAATCCTTGAAGACGGACTGTACATCTCCAAAGAGAAAAAGCCAATATTACTGTCTAATTTATTTAGATATGCGGCTTTGTTGAGCCATGGGCAGAGCCATGTCTCAACAGGGGGGATGGTACAGTTAGTTAACAGAATATTCCAAACATACGGAATTACGAACTACACACAAACATTTTGTGCAGCGTGTCATATTTGCAGTAAACATCATGCACAGGAAGCATTCCAACCGAAGCGAGGGAGTTTCCCTACACCACCATATCCGTTCCATACTATTTGTATGGATTTTATAGAGCTGAATAAATGTGAAGGGAAGAAATACTGTTTAGTGATTATAGATATGTTTTCAAAATGGGTAGAAGCTTTTCCAACCAGGAATCCGGATGCAGCAACAGCGGCAAAGGCCCTAGTAAAAGAAATAATTCCTAGATCTGGCATACCGGAAAGAATCTATAGTGACAATGGAACACATTTTGTGAACCAGACAATCCAGCAACCTGGGAGATTCTTTGGGATTTCCTTGAAGAATCATTGCGCTTACCACCCACAGTCAGCAGGACTGTTGGAGAGGTACAATGGGATTTTGAAGAATAAGATGAGGAAGTTGATGAGTGAGACTCAGAAGAATTGGATTTGCTGTCTACCTCTAGCATTGCTGAGCATGAGAACAGTTCCAAATGTAAAGGGTTTGACCCCCTTTGAAGTAGTATTTGGAAGGGCATATTATGTGCCACAGTGGAAAGCTCTCATGCCTGCAGAGCTGGAGGTCGATGGCTCATTAGCCAGTTATATGAAAGGATTGTTAACCAATAAGACTGTTTTGCAGTTAAACTCTTTTTCAGATAAAGAACAAATGAAGCCGGACGCAGTGCTGACTCCAGGATCCTGGGTGTGGTTGAAAGTTATCCAAACAAATAACTGGACGAGTCCAAAGTGGGAAGGTCCATACCAGGTACTGTTGGCAACGCCTACTGCAGTAAAGGTTGCGGAGAGGTCGTCCTGGGTTCACCTGACCCATTGCAAACCGGTAAAGAATATTCAGTTTGATAAACATTTTGTAGCCGATATACCACAGAGACAGAATGACCAGGGGCAGAGTGCATAAAAATACAAAGCAACCCCAAAGACATTGGTTTACTGTCCTACTGATCATACACCTATTAACCATGTTTGTGGTGACTTTTCTTTTGCTGGAATCTTTCCTGCATATAACTACACATATATAAATAATGAAACGTGATGAACTGGCCACAGATTGGCATCCAAACTTTAACACATACCTAGCCATGAAGCATGTGTATGTAGAGACTATGAACATTTCAAATTACTGGGTTTGTACTGCCATACCTACAGCATATGGAGGACTTTTGATGTCTGCTGTCCCCTTGGGGATAAATGTGACTTGTGAAAATCTACTTTTTGATACAGGTTCTGTGAGATCACAGGACAAAGTGGCACTGTACTTACCTGTTACACAAAAAAGAATTGTTTGTTTTTATAAAAATGATACACTCTAAGTTGGTTGGAGTAATTGTAACATAACTGTGTCTTACAAATGTTATATAAAAGCCAAAGATCAGAGTACTAGTTGTAGCACGATTTATGATTCATATTTAAGCTTAATGAGAATAACGTTGAAAGATGTGCAGAAAAATCCTGAATTGTATAAACAGTTGTCTGTTATAGACAGGAAAATGTTTCATTCAGAGTTAACCCACATCAGTACTATAGTAGAAATTTGTTATTTTGTTTGTGGGAAAAAAGCATATCAATGGTTACCTGAGAATTGGTCCGGCAGTTGTTTTTGGGTTATCTGGTTCCAGCCATAATACATACTGCAGAATTGCCTCTGGGTTAGATACGAAATGTAAGAGATATAGCTCGAAGAACTGGGAACTCAGTCGAGAAACCTACTAATCCAGTGGGTAAAATCGAAGCTGGTTGGAAAGATCATTCATCCGTAAGAGATAAAGGAAAATTGACTCATATAGACTTGAGTGACAGTGTTATATCCTGGGCTGGAATAATCCCAGCCTATGGAGCAGTCAAATCAATCTGGGAACTGAGGAAGTTGTCAAAACCTCTTGAAGTAATGAGCAATGCGACTTTTCTGCTCTCGAACTTGTGACTGATGAACTGAATGCAATGAGAACTGTTGTGCTACAAAATCGAATGGCTCTTGACTGCACCCTGGCGGCGAGAGGTGAATGCGTGCGCTTATCAAAGAAGAATGCTGTGCGTACATACCAGATAATAAGCACGAGATCAACGACCACCTAGAGGTAATACAGCAGGTATCAGCCATGGCGGAACCAGGCCCAAACCCACTGACGAACCTTTTCCAGAATCTATTTGGTGGATGGGGTTCAATCCTAATGAATATCTTCATTGCCATTTGTGTTGTTTTGCTCATATTGGGAGCATGTGTCTGTTGCGGGATACCTTGTATGAAAGGATTAGATAGGGACTTTGTTGACGTATCTGTAACCGAGACTATGTATCAAGACCTGGAGTTGAATCTGTTAATACCAAATGAAATTCTTTCTGAAATGTAAAACAAATGACTTGCCTAGTTAAAAGTTCCAGAGAGGAAGAGGCGAGGGAATCAAATAAGGTTGTTTATGTTTCTGGATAGAATAAAAATCATTAAAAGGACGGAGAATGTTAGAAAAATATATATCTAAACATATATGAAGTGCTAGTTTAGAAGCAAATAGTATATAATGCATTTTATTCTATTTTACAATATGGCAGTAGAAATGATCTTGCATGTAATTGCCTGAAGCTTAGCTGCAGTGTGATTGAACTCTGACCCTGGCAGTAACCAGTTCAGCAGGCTTATGTCTTTCAGCATTAATTATCTGCTGGGTTAGAGAAAAATAAATGTATGTACATGTATATCTTTCTTCCTTCCACTGAGGAGGATGGCCTTGTGAGCTCTATCGAAGATAGAGTACAGCTGCTTACCAGAGAGACAAAGGAACGTATTAAGAAATGAACTGACTATTGTATTCAAACAGGCTTGGAACCTTGAAAGAGCAACATTTACAGAAGGACATTGTAATTGACCAGGTGCCTTGCAAGGCTGTGTTATTCTCATGGGAAAACTTTTAAAAAGCATTACCTCAGCACCTTCGTATGAACAGAATATTGTGGACTATAGTGATGTAAATGCCCTGTGACTGACCATGTCAGTAAGGTGGGCAAAAGCTTATTGTAAACACAATTCAAACAAAGTTGCTTCCTGTATAGAGTCAGACAAAACTCTATACTTGTACTGTATAGTTTATTGCCTCCTGGTGTACACTAGTAAAACGTTTTGAACTTGAGCTTCCTGTGTTATTGACTGTCATTTTGAAAAGCCTAATGATTTTTACAGTCTGATTTTAACAACTTATTTGACAGATGTGTATGTCATAGCATGGGAATAGGCCAAGCCAACCACCACAATCGCCATGTGTACCACATACAAACAGCCAGTAACACGCAGTAGTAATGCATGAAGGCATACACGACTGTGGGAATAGCACAGGACATATGGCACGTGCCAAGTGTAGATGCATGACACAAAACTCCAGGATCGGGCCCCCTACAAAGAGGAACATGTGCCAACCCCACCTCCCACAGATGTACCGGCGGTGAAAACACATGCCAAACACACACCAACACTACTGTCCATCCCACGACCATAGCGGAGGCTGGTCAAAGACCACCATGACGCGCGCACAAACAGGGACACGTGTAACCGTTGCCTTAACACCCCCCCATAGGCCAAAGAATAACAGAATGGACATATGCATGTAATGCTGTGAAGGATGTGTGGTAGTCCTCAGTATCACAGAGGTAGGGACACAGATACACTGTAATCAACCGTGACGTATGTGCACTGTAGACAGCATACCTGCAGGTAATACAGAGGTCAATCCGTGCCACAGAAATATACACATGAGAAGAGGATAGGGGATAGACAAGTGTAAATGGGACAAACTATGAACATAGGTTCATAGGTCCATAGGTACAGAGTAGGCTATCTACCCAAGGTCAGCCATAACCCTAGGCCATAGTTAGGATTCCTTTGCCAACCCTCGGTCCGGAGATAAAATGCCTATTATATTGCTGTACCTCTGTCAAGCAGTGACACTGATGTAATCCCTGGGGTATATCTGCAATCCCCATCCAGCGGACAAGATCCCCTCGAACAAAGCTAGCAAGGTTCTCTGCCTCACATGTACTGTGATGTAGATCCACAGCATAGTAGTGTCTGGGTGACGTATGTGTCACTCCAACACATCCTATTAATGACCGTGTCAAGGTTCACGTCACCTGCCCTTGTGGTTCCGAGGATGTAGATCCAGTAGGGTTAAAA
>NC_056740.1:277680664-277697414 GCF_019279795.1 Protopterus annectens
TTTGAGACGGTCTACGTAGGGCATCTGTTTGAGGCCAGTAATCCTCTTTGTGAGATATTTCTGTGGCCTTTCCAGTTGTTGTAGATGTCTTGTGAGGTACATACCAAAAGGGGCGTTGTACTCTATAATGGGTCTAATGAGTAATGAGTAGAGGGGAGCAATGACCGCTTTTTTCCAGGATGAGAAACCTTTTGTGATGAGGTGTGCCACATAGAAGGATTTCCTGACTACTGTGGCAATGTGATTATCGAAGGAGAGACTACTGTCCACCTGTGTCCCAAGGTCTCTTATCACACTATCAGTGTTATTTAGACTACCGCCTTTGTGGCAGTTCATGGGTACAGAGTTTTTACCAAAAGGGATGACAATGCACTTTTTGGCATTGAGCTTGAGGCCTTGGCTTTGACACCAGGCATCTGTCTCAGTGAGGCCCTTTTATAGGATGTCCACATTGTTAGGAGTTTTGATTATGGCTCCTAGTTTGCAGTCATTTGCGAACTTTGTTAGTTAAAGACCCTCTGTGTTAGCCTGTATTTCAGAGAAATAGATACCAAACAGGAGAGGACCTAGGACTGAACCCTATGGTACTCGACTTGTCACTGGTCTGAAGGTGGATTTAAAGTCTGCTGCTTTCACAGTGTGGGTTCTGTCATTGAGCCAGTTGGCAACTCATCTTATGACATAGGGATTTATACCTAGTTTAGTGAGTTTATCTATAATTCCAGAGTGGGGGATGGTGTCGAAAGCCTTGGCGAGATCTAGATAGGCTGTGTGAACCACCTTACCCTCATCTACGGCTTTGGTGACTGCTTCAAAGAAGTCTATCAGGTTTAGGAGACATGATCTGCCTTTTACAAACCTGAACTGGGTAGGGTCCAGAGTTTGGAGATTACCAATGTCATTGCTTATAAGTTCCATGATGATATGTTCCATAGCCTTGCAGACCAGGCTCATCAGGCTAATGGGGCGGTAGTTCCGGGGTCCGTGGTGGCTCCTCCTTTGTGGAGTTGGATAACCGTTGCTGTGTACCTTTCAGTGGGCACAAAGCCTGAGGTGAGGCTATGATTGAACATGGTACTTAGGTAAGGTGCCAGTTCGTTCTGTGGTTCATGTAGAACGCAGCCTGGGATGTTGTCAGGTCCCATGGATGCTGTGTTCTTGGCTTTGAAGAGTGTGTTTTTTACCTGTGCAGCCATGATTACAGGAACTTTGCATTCCTCTGGTATAGAGATAGGCCCTTTAGGGGATGAGAGGGGGTAAAGTTAGCACTGAACCTATCTGCCAGGAAGTTGGCAATATCAGTTGGTTCTGTATATTTAGTGCCATTGTGTTGTAACTCAGAGCAGATCTGAGTGTTGCCATTGAGTTTCTTGACATAGCTATAGAATGCTTTGTGATTGTCTTTAGAATCAGTGGCAATTTTGTTTTCGTTACTAGCTTTGGAGGATTTTATGAGGGATCTCAGCTTCTTACTAAGCCTGACCACAGATTTCCTCCAATCATTGGATTTTACTCTTTTTTGCAACAGTTTCTTTCTTCTATTATAGAGTTTGTTTATGGCAGGGGACCACCAGATTGGCTTCCTTTTTTTGTAGGATAGCATCTTGGTTCTGGTAGGGATTGCACGATCCATGCACTCGTGTAAGTGCTTATAAAGTGCAATTGTATAGGATTCAGCAGTTGTACCTCTATTGTCCATCAGCATGGTTGTCGTGAAATTTGCCACTTCTGTCTTAAGAAGCATGAAGTTGGCTCTGGAGAAATTTTTTACAGTGGTTTTCCTAATGGGGGGTGGGGGTGGGATGTGGATGTCTAGGGTGATTTGCTTGTGGTCGGGTCTGACCAACGAGGAATTGACCTCTGATGTGGAACACTGGTTGCCCATGTTGGTAATGACCAGGTCTAGGATATTGCTGCCCCTGGTGGGTTGTGGATAAGTTGATCCAAGGCGTTGGAATTTATGAATTCCAGAAAACGTTGAGCACAAGAGTTGTACATGAGTAGTTTCCCCAGGTAATGGTGGGGTAGTTGAACTCGCCCATTATTAGAGTGTTAGGTTGTACCCTAATATTTTCCAGTGTATCAAGAAATGAGGAGTGGGAATCTTGGGGCATGGTGGGGGATCTGTAGCCAGTGACAATTTGGATTGCGGTCTTGCCCAGAGTTAGTTGGACTTGGATAATCTGAGATGCATTATCCTGAGCAACTAGCCTTGAGATGTGGATATCCTGAATGAATATGGATGCACCTCCACCTATAGTGCTTCAGTCCAGGTTAGGTGGCCGAAAGGTGTGGTATGAATTATAGCCTGGTAATACAGGGATGCTCTCTGGAGCCTTGAACCAGGTCTCTGTCACTGCACAGATGTCGATGTTTTCCATTTTAAAGAGTGCCTTGAGTTTGTGCATTTTGAGGTTTAGACTTCTAGCATTAAGTAGCATTACCCTCAGATGGATCCAGTATCTGTCTACGTGGGATGACATGATTGACAGACCTTGATGCTTTGCCAGAGATGGCCTGAATCTGTCATCCTTGGGCTTCTGGATACTGGCCAAGGCTCTTGCCACCCCTATAGTGCCTTTTTTAGGCTGTGTTCCAAAGACCAAATTACCACCATAACAGCTACAAACAAATGCAATCTGAGGGTCATGTTGCTCAAGGCTAGAAGTCTAAATCTCAAAATGCACTCGCTTGAAGCACTCCTTAAAATGGAGAACATTGACATTTGTGCTGTAACAGAGACCTGGTTCAAAGCAGCAGAAAGCACCCCTGCGCTACCAGGATATAACTCCTTCCATATCTTTTGGCCCCAAAACATGGACTGCAGCTCCAAAGGCGGAGGTGTTTCCGTATTCATAAAGGATGTGCACACCTCCAGACTGGTAGCCCAACATAATGCATCAGAGATACTTCAGGTGCAGCTAACATTGGGTAAGACTGTGCCCATTATTAGGGTGTTAGGTTGTACCCTAATAGGTCCCCAACTGTGTCCCAAGACTCACACTCCAAGTTCCTAAGCACCCTGGAGAATATTAGGGTCTGACCTAACAATCTCATACTGGGTGACTTCAACTACCCCTCCATTGACTGGGTAAACTACTCATGTACCAATACACTTGCCCAACATTTCGTGGAATTAATTAATTCCAATGCCCTGGACCAATTTGTTCGTACCCCCACTATAGAGATCAACATCCTTGACCATGGGCGACCGTTGCTCTACACCAGTAGTCAACGCCTCCCTGGTTATATCCATCCATAAAACTTGAAAATCCATATCCCTCCCACCCCCCGCAAAAGTAATCACCATGAAAAACTTCTCCAAAGCTAACTTTGAGCTCCTAAAAACAGAAGTGGCTAACTTCACGGCACCCATGCAAATGGAGAATAGTTGCATGACCACCAAATCATACACCAGCACGTACACAAATGCATGGATCTCGCCATACCCAATAGAACCAAGACGCTCTCCTCCAAAAAAAGGAAGCCAATCTGGTGGTCACCTCCCATAAACAAACTCTACAACAGAAGTAAGAAACTGATGTAGAATAAGGTGACGTCCCAAGACAGGAAAAACTCCCTTATCAGCCTCAACAAAAAGTTGAGATCCCTCATCAAATTCTCTAAAGCTAGCTATGAAAACAGAATTGCAGCAGATAATAAAGACAACCACAAGGCCTTCTATAGTTATGCAAAGAATTTCCACTGCAATACCCAGATTTGTTCTGAGTTACTGCACAATGGTACCTCCTGTACTGAGCCAACAGATATTGCCAATATACTAGCCAACAGATTCAGTGCCAACATTACCCCTCCCCCCGCAAAGGACCAATCACAATACCAGTAGATTGCCAGGCACCCAGTATTACTGCTGCACAGGTTAAAACAACACTGTCCAAGGCCAAAAATATAGCTTCTATGGGACCTGACAATATCCCTGGCTGTGTTCTACATGAACTACAGAGTGAACTGGCACCACACCTGTGTGGCCTGTTCAATCACAGCCTCATCTCAGGCTTTTTCCCTACTGAATGGCGCACTGCTACAGTCATCCCTCTCCACAAAGGAGTGACTACAGACCCTGGGAACTATCGCCCCATTAGCCTGACGAGTCTGATATGCAAAACTATGAAACGCATCATCATGGACCTAATAGACAAGGATATAGGGAATCTCCAAACTCTGGATCCCACACAGTTTGGTTTTGAGAAGGGTAGATCATGCCTGCTCAACCTGGGTGATTTCTTTGTGTCCATCACCAGAGATGTGGATGAGGGCAAGTTGGTTCATACAGCCTACCTTGATCTGCCCAAGATCTTTGATGCCATTTCCCACTCAGGTATCATTGAAAAACTCATTAAGCTAGACATCAACCCCTATATCACTAGGTGGGCTGCTGACCAGTCACGAGTGGAGTCCCACAGGGTTCGGTCCTGGGTCCTCTCCTGTTTGGTATCAATTTCTCTGAAATCCAGGCCAACAATAAGGGACTCTGGCTGACAAAGTTCGCAGACGATTGCTAGTTGGGAGCTATTATTAACTCCCCAAGTGATGTTGACATCCTGCAGAAAGGCCTCACTGAGACCTACTGGTGTCAGAACCATGACCTTAAGCTCAATGCCAAAAAAATGTGTCATCATCCCCTTTGGGAAAAACTCATTTCCCATGAATTTCCACATCGATGGTAGTCCACTGAACACAGAAGGCGTTATAAGAGATCTGAGAACACAGGTTGACAGCAACCTCTCTTTTGACCACCACATTGCCACCGTGGTCAGAAAGTCCTTCTATGTGGCACATCTCATTACTAAGGGTTTTGCATCCAGGAAGAAAGAGATCATTGTCGCCCACTATTCTTCCCTCATTAGGCCATTCATCGAGTACAATGCCCCATTTGGCATGTACCTCACTAGACACCTGCAACAAGTATTATCTGTCTCATATCAATTACTTAGAGGCAATCTCTGCTTGACTTACAAAGCCATGTCTGACCCAGCTCTGTTAGAAATGCTACATCTAAAGAAATCCCAATCCCTCCACACCACTCACTCCAGAGACCTCAACCTCATTACCACAATCAACAGAACATGCTAGAGGGACAGTTTCATAACCCAGAGACTGCCCATGCTATGGAATAGACTTCCATACATGTCAAACAGAGCACCTCACTGGCCCTCTTCAAGAGAAATCTTGATGAGTGGATGGGAAACAGAAAATTCACCCTGGGGATCACTCCAGTGGCTCTACTCAACAGAGGTACTGGGAACTAAGGTCGGGTGGCACGATGCCAGGGTAATCCTATGGGCTAAGCTTGTAAAGGCTCCAGGGCCATTAGCCTAGTACACCTCTATGAACCTATGAACCTAAGTATGCCATGTGAACTGCATGAGCACTATCACCAGCTTGCATTACTCTTTCAAAGCAGTTAACCTGATTCATTAGACAGGATCTACCCTTAATAAAGTTAGACTGCTGTGGGTCTAGCCAGGACTTGCTTTTACTGTTTGTTAAACAGCCTTCTATATTATCAGGTCCTGGCACTGATTTTATTAGCTGGCACATTAACAATATCTACCAGGTCAGGGTAGGTTGTGCTAACTTGAAAAAGTTATGAGGAATGCTGGGTATTATTTCTTAGCTTTGTAATGTAACTAAAGAAGGATTTGTAGTTGTCCTTTGCTTCAGATACTAACCTCACTTCATGTGCTGCTTTAGTGATCCTAATTTTTTTTAAGATTTTAGTCAAAATTGTTAATGTTATCCTTGATGTGAGGGTCCTTAGATCTGCTGTATACTTTAATAATTTTTCTTTTAATATAGAGTTTATTTTGGTGGACCCATAGGGTGGCTTGCTTTAAACTTCCCCATTAAATTAAGATCTAGTAGATATTGTTAATTCTACACAATTATTTAGTTAGTTAGTTAGTTAGTTAGTTAGTTAGTTAGTTAGTTAGTTAGTTAGTTAGTTAGTTAGTTAGTTAGTTACCAGGATTGTCTTTCTGGGCATAAGTTGTTCTTTTGCAGTGGAGGCCCAGGAAAAAAAGCTTCAAGTATAATAATCGACAGAAGATACAAAAAAGCAGACAAGACAAATCCTGGGATTCAGTGACACTAAGTGTACACTGTTCTGACTGAACAGACAACACAGACATAACTCACACCTTCTTCCTCCTAATTTTAGTTTTCCAACTGATATTCGTGCAGATTTAAATATTGACAGAGATTCATAAAGGTTACCACAAAGTGTAGACTACATGTACACTTGGTGTAATCTTTATGAGTGAATAGAAAGCACAAAAACATGTGATAGGAATTTTACTGAAAACAAATCGTGTACACTTAGTGTAGGCTTTATTGAAGCTGGCCTAAAAATTATAATCACTTAAAGCAGCTTAACAGAACTATTGCAAACAGAACAAATAGTAAAAAGCAGTTTTACAAAAGACAACAGGACAATAAATACAATATTTTTGTAAGTCATGAACAAAATTGAATACACAAATGCAACAATGGTTCAAAGCAAAGAACGTGGAGGGAAAGAAAAGAGAAAATCATTTGAGACAGTATGCATTTAAAGAGTGAGATCTGAGGAAGAAGTATTAAAGCAATAAGTTGGTGGAAGTAACATTTATACAGCAGTATGCAGAGGGAGCAAAGCCAGAGGAAAAGGTAGAGGTGTCAGCACAGGAAGTTGTTGGGTCATGCACTGGATCTAGTAGAGGTTGAAACAGATGATTAGCAGGTAAGCTGAGTGAAAGAAAGCTTGGGTAAAGCTGAGTAAGAAGATGTATGATTATTGTCATGAAGAATGGATGTAAGGTCTCAGTGTATGGTTTGTGGGTGTGTAGAGGGAGATACAGAAGGGATGTCATCAGTAAGGGGTTGAAAGAAATGGGGAGAGAAAAAGCAATGTAGTGACCAAGGAGATATGAAAAGAAAAGTATGAAGTGTTTAGGAAAGGGGCAAGGAAAGTAAGTAGTTTAGGGAGAAAGGATGACAGAGGCACAGGCTGTATATATGTCAGTGTAGTGTCCTTAGATGAGGGACAGCATAACTTAGAGTACACTATGTGGATGGACTGGAATTCTTGTTTAGCCAGGATGTGAGCAGGAACACAGCCATGGGTAAGTAGGTGATGTTTTAATTGAAACTTGATGGATTTCACCTGAGGTATTTGTTTAAGGGCAAGGTGGATGGAGTTCCA
Organism: Protopterus annectens; assembly: GCF_019279795.1. Lineage (NCBI taxonomy): Eukaryota > Metazoa > Chordata > Ceratodontiformes > Protopteridae > Protopterus > Protopterus annectens. Next base: position 277,687,869 of record NC_056740.1, read on the forward strand.
GAGTTTAGTGATGTGGTAGAAATGGTCACCAGCAGAGTTGTTTGATTTATTAACATTTGATTACTGGGAAAGACCAGCTGGGTAAGAACCCATTTTCAGAGGAGGCCTGGGGAGAAAAGTTCCAAAGTTAGAAGATTTAGTTATTAGGACTATTTTTTTTTTCATCTAGTGAACAAACAGGTCTGTTTATTGAGTCGGGATGAACAATTTGAAATTAGGCTAGGGCATTTTTCAGATTTGTGAATAAGGTGTGTGGTAAGTAGTTGAGACAGAGTCAGGAAGTCAGGCAGTTCTAGCCACTATGCTACACAGTGGTGAAATTTGTAAGATACATTATCAGCAAATCTGGTTACTTTCTTGCAGCATTGCTCAAGAATATTGGTCTGAAATTGCCTAAAGATTAACGAGAACAGGGGCTGCATAGATGGGGATTGGAAGGAAAAAGCTGAATCAATATATTTTCTAGCATTAGTCTGTACAGGATGCCAGTTTTAGATGATTTCTTTATTTTATCTTTTACATGGTTGTCAGATTTCAAGTTGTCCTCAGTGATTACACCTAATGACTTAGCGTGGGTTACTAATTCAATTTTTATGTTGTCTATGAAGGTTAATGAGGGAATTCTGCGTACAGAGTTGTTTTGGCGTGAATAGGATGAGCCTGGAGTTTGGGAGGTTTAGAAGAAGTTTGGAATCACCCATGATTCAACAGAAGTAGGAGAATCCTGGGTTAGTTGTTGCAGTTTATCCATTTTTAACAGCACAGATCAGAGTGGAGTCATCCACATACTGGGTGATTTTTGCATGTTTGGATGTTGAGTGGAAATTACTCACAAATACGTTAAATAAAGAGAGGGTCTAGATTAGAACCTTGGGGACTCCAACTGCTAAGGGAAGAAAAGTGAAGATGATATTTTGCCATTTAAAAACCTGTTGTCTGTGGGACAGACAGCTGTCAAACCAAATAAGTGTGGGTGTACCTAGACCTAAGGAGGGCACATTGTTTTCACTTTTGTGTGTGAAATGCTGTCAACAGTTTTTTATAGCCCACTGAAGAATATAGAGGCTAGATTTCCCTCAATTATGTCTTGATTTATAGTGGTTATGAATTTAAGGAAGTCTGTAGTAGTGCTGTTAAGGAGGAAGTCATTCTGTGTTGGAGTTAGCAGATTATTATCTGAAATGGAGAGTGCTTGGGTATGGATACATTTCTCCAGGACTTTTGTGAGTGGAGATAGGTTGGCTTTTGATAAATAGCTGGTAAGATCTGTGGAAGTGTCACCTTTGTGTAAGGGTAAGATGTAAGATTTTTTCCATAGATTGGGAATGAAGTTTTCTTTAATGAATCTGTTAATTAATATAGAAACCTGGGTAAACCAGACCATCTGTTGCCATTTTAATGTAGTTTCCTGGTAGATTGTCTGGGGAAGCAGAGGCAGGTTTCAGTTTTATAAGTACTTTTTTGTGGTGTAGCTGGAGATGGGTTGCAGGGAGCACATTTTATTGTGGAGTGTTGGTTTAGAGGAAGGCTTTAGGGTAGTGGAAGTTGAGAGATTTAGGACAGAAGTTATGAGTTGATGAAGTGTGTATTGAGCTGGGAGGCCAAGTCATTTGATTGACTTGATTTAGGGACAGCAGAAGGGCTAGGCTGGGTAACTTCATTAGGCTTTAGCAGTTGGCTGACTGACTGAAGACCAGAAAAGTTTTGAGTTCTTTTGATTTAAAGTTTGGAGACTGGTGTAATATTATTATTTGCCATTTATCTAACTGGGCATAGAACTTTTTTGCTTAACTCCTTGCAGAGACAATCTATCCCTAGGGCTATGCTGGAATAAGTGGATCTTGAAACTGCATCATAGAATTTAGCAATATTTGTAAATTTCAAATCCTTGAATTATGAGATATTGGTATTTTCAGATTTAGAGTTCTAATAGTGAAGATCACTGCCTGCAGCATCACTCACAACTCTGGCAGACAGGTGCCAGGCATCTACATTTTACAGGGTGCCCTCTTATGAGTACCCCAGCAGACACTCTCAGTTGTGAAGATGCAGCAGGTGGAGAAAGATCTTTGTCTCCCTGCTTTACCATGCAAGAACCTTTATGCTTTCAGCCTTTCTAGAAATAATAACCATTTGCCAGATTGATAGCAAATGGGAAATGGCAGTCAAGTCACATCAACACAAGTCATGGAGACCATGTGACATACATTAACTGATAGTATGGTACCATGAGGCAGCCCAATGTCAATGTGCAGTACTGTGACCACAACATACATGCAGAGAGTTTGGGTGGCAGATGCTTGACCATCATACATGGTAGCATGCCTCTGCCAACTTATACTTCATATAGTAACATGATAATGCATAATTATAGGTTCATAGGTAGGTACTAGGCTATTGGCACAAGGGCCTACGTAAGCCTAGCCAACAAGGTTTCCTGGCTTACGCCACCCAAGAAAGTTATTTTCCTGTGCCACTGTCGAGCAGAGACACAAAAGTGATCCCTGGGGTGTATTTCCTACTTCCCATCCACTCATCAAGATTTTTCTTGAAGAGTGCTAATGAAGAGCTTTGCTTGACATAGATGGGTAGCCTGTTCCAGAGTATGGGAAGTCTCTGGGACAGGAATCTATCCCTCCAGCATGTCCTGTTTATTGTGGTGACAAGGTTTAGGTCCCTAAGCATGTAGCTCGGAGGTATTGGGATTTCTTTAGGTGTAGCATGTCCAACAGCTCTGGGTTTGACATAGCTTTATATGTTAGGCAGAGATCACCTCAGAGTAGGCGATATGCTACGGAATAAAGCTGGAGTTATTTGAGACGGTCAGTGTAGGGCATTTGTTTGAAGCCAGTAATCCTCTTTGTGAGGTACTTCTGTGGCCTTTCCAGCTGCTGCAGATGTCTTGTGAGGTACATTCCAAAAGGGGTGTTGTGCTCTATGATGGGTCTAATGAGTGTCAAGTAGAGGGGAACAATGACCTCTTCTTTCCTGGATGAGAACCCTTTTATGATGAGGTGTGCCTCGTAGAAGGACTTCCTGGATACTGTGGCGATGTGACTATCAAAGGAGAGACTACTGTCCACCTGGGTCCCAAGGTCTATTATCACACATTCATGTGTTAAGTAGATTGCTGCCTATGTGGTAGTTCATGGGTACAGAGTTTTTACCAAAGGGGATGACACTGCACTTTTTGGCATTGAGCTTGAGGCCATGGCTCTGACACCAGGCATCTGTCTCAGCGAGGCCCTTCTGTAGGATGTCCACACCATTTGGGGACTTGACTATGGCTCCTAGTTTGCAGTCATCTGCAAACTTCATTAGCCAGAGGCCTTCTGTGTTAGCCTGTACTTCAGAGAACTAGATACCAAGCAGGAGAGGTCCCAGGACTGAACCCTGTGGTACTCCACTTGTCACTGGTTTGAAGTCAAATTTGGAGTCTGCAACTTTTACAGTGTGGGTTCTGTCAGTGAGCCATTTGGCAACGCATCTTGTGACGTAGGGATTTATACCTAGTTTAGTCAGTTTAGCTATAATTCCAGAATGGGGGATGGTGTCAAAAGCCTTGGTGAGGTCAAGATAGGCTGTGTGAACCCACCTTACCCTCAACTATGGCTTTGGTGACTTCCTCAAAGAAGTCGATCAGGTTCAGGAGGCATAATCTGCCTTTCACAAACCCGAACTGGGTGGGATCCAGAGTCTGGAGGTTACCAATGTCTTTGTTTATGAGTTCCATGATGATACGTTCCATGGCCTTGCACACCAGGCTCTTCAGGCTAATAGGGCAATAGTTCCCAGGTGGCTCCCCCTTTGTGTTGTGGGATAACTGTTGCTGTGTGCCATTCAGTGGGCACAAAGCCTGATGCGAGACTATTATTGAACATGGTGCTTAAGTGGGGAGCCAGTTCGTTCTGAAGTTCATGTAAAACGCAGCCTGGGATGTTGTCCGGTCCCATGGATGCTGTGTTTTTGGCTTTAGAGAGTGTAGCTTTTACCTGCGTAGTTGTGATTACAGGGACTCTGCATTCTTCCTGTATAGATATGGGCCCTTTAGGGAGTGGGGGGGGGGTAAAGGTAACACTGAACCTATCTGCTAGGATGTTGGCAATATCAGTTGGTTCTGTAATTTTCATGCAGTTGTGCTGCAACTCAGAGCAGATTTGGGTGTTGCCATCAGGATTCTTGACATAGCTATAGAATGCTTTGTGATTGTCCTTAGAATTCGTGGCAATTTTGTTTTCATAGCTAGCTTTAGAGGATCTTATAAGGGATCTCAGCTTCTTACTAAGGCTGACCAGGGAGCTCCTCCACTCATGGGATCTTACTCTGTTCTGCAACAGTTTCTTCCTTCTGTTGTACAGTTTGTTTATGGCAGGGGACCACAAGATTAGCTTCCTTTTTTTGGAGGATAGTGTCATGGTTCTGTTTGGGATAGCACGATCCATGCACTCGTGTAAGTGCTTATAGAGTGCATTTGTGTATGATTCAGCAGTTTTAACTGTATTGTCCATCTGCATGGGTGTCATGAAGTTCACCACTTCTGTCTTACGAAGCATGAAGTTGGCTTTGGAGAAATTATTTACTGCGGTTTCCTTAATGGGGGGTGGGGGCGGGAGTGAATATCAAGGGTGATTAGCTTATGGTTGGATCGGACCAACGAGGAGTTGACTTCAGGTGTGAAACACTGGTCACTCATGTTGGTAATGACTGGGTCTAGGATATTGTTGCCCCTGGTGGGAGTGTGGATAAGTTGATCCAGGGCATTGGAGTTAATGAATTCCAGAAAGCGTTGAGCTAAGGAGTTGGTACACGAGTAGTTTTCCCAGTTAATGGTTGGGTAGTTGAAGTCGCCCATTATTAGGGTGTTTGGTTGAACCCTAATATTTTCCAGTACATCATGAAAAGAGGAGTGGGAATCCTGGGGCATGGGTGGAAGATCTGTAGCAAGCTACAATTTGGATTGCAGTTTTGCCCAGAGTTAGTTGCACTTGGATAACCTCAGATGCATTATGCTGAGCAACTAGCCTGGAGGTATGGACACACCTCCGCCTTTGGTGTTTCGGTCCAGGTTACATGGCTGAAAAATGTGGTATGAGTTATAGCCTGGTAGTGCAGGGGTGCTCTCTGGAGCTTGCCTGTTCCTGTTACGGCGGTGAATTTGTCATTTGAACCTTGCCTAAAAAAGGCACTATAGGGTCGGCAAAAGCCTTAGCCAGTATCTGGAATCCCAGGGGTGACAGGTGCAGGCCATTTGTGGCAAAGCATCGTGGTCTGTTGACCATGTCATCCCAAGCAGACAAATACTGGATCCCCTTAGAATGACACCAGAAGCTTAGCCAATTGTTGAAATCAGTCATTTTGTCCTTATACTGTGGCATCATTCTGGGCGATGGCAGAATGCTACTCGGGGCTAGGGTCATACCTGCCTGGGCTACAAGATCGGAGAGCTCTTCCATGTCTCTTTTCATGTAGTCCAGGGAGGTACATCTTAGGTCATTCACACCAACATGGACAATGACAGAATCATATTTGCACTTGTTGTGAAATGACATGAGTGCTTGGGTTATGTGGCGGATCCTGGCACCCGACAGGCAGCTGACAGTAACCTTCTCCTTGTTTAGCCTGGTGAGTGGGACATCAGTGTGCCTGACTATAGAGCCACCTATGACTAGTGTGTTGGGTACGTTGTTTTGCCTTATTTGCTGTGGTTGAGTGGCACACTGAGTCTGTGGGCTATGTGTCATTTGGGTTGTGTTGGGGGATGGAGGTTGCCTGCATTTCTGCTTTGGAGGTCTCTGTTGCTTAGACAGATTATTATTGAGAGTCTCCGCAAATGTTTTTGGGTTACTATGTGTGGATTTTGGTGGTATAGATTTAGTGAGACTATGTGATGAGTGTGGTGTGGTGCAAATGTTTACCTTCTCCTCTTGACTGTCAAGTTCAGTCTTGGTTGGAGAGAGCTTTACCTCCAGTTTAGCTAGATAAGTGCATCTCTCACAGGTTGTAGTGTTGGGTGGTAGGAATAGAGGGTTGTCTGTGTACATGAGGCAATTTCTACATTGCCTCAAGATGCCCAGATTCATCAGATATACAGGAGAGAACACTGGTAGCTGATCCTTGGACATGACTGAATAAAAAAAAAAACAATCTACAGCAGCTGTGGAAGGAGACAAAGGTCAGCAGCAGATAGGAATGCAGACTGGATATATCATATGGAGGGATTGTTCAACAGCACCCCACTGACAGTGGAACTGATAACATGAGGGGATGACTGATAACATACAAGGCACAGATATCGCCATTCCTATCCTATCAAAAGGACTGTAGTATGACAGGGATTGTTCAAATAACAGTGTAGGTTGTCAATGTAGTAAGAAGGGATGTGTTGGATGTTACACTCTGTTACAGTATTTTGGCTGACTTACACAGAGAAGGGGGAAAGAAGAGTGAGGGAGACACACCTGCCACAAGCTTCAGGGCTGTGGATGTGTTCCATGGGACACACAGCTGTGTTGCCTGGGGGAGCAGTGGTCTATATAGGTGGATCACAGGCCACAAGTTAAACCAATGTCCATCTCCATGCTGTCCTATCTGGGTTGCTGTGGGGTTGACGTCTTTGAAAATGCAGCTACAGCTGTGTCATGGGTGATGGACTGTTGCAGGGTACTGGAGAATTTTACATGTCCAGGCACTGACCATAGGTATATAACTTCATATACAGGAATAAGCATGGCTGGAAAAGTTTTCCCTGGCAGAGATAAAAGTACTACAGTAGGCTCTACATGCACATAGAAGACCAATTCCAAGTATTTATAAGGCTGACAAGGCCTACCAGGGGTTTGTGTAGCAGGACCAGATGTGAATATGGCTCATGCCCATGACAGATCAGGACAGTAGTACTGCTGTAGGGTCACTGACATAATACTGTATAACAGCATGAAAACTGAAACCACTGTAGAAGAGAGAATAGCAAGAGGTGGAGGTCCACCATCACAGACCACCCTCACTGGCATAGAGGAGTTTCTGGTGTCCCTGTCTAAGGACAATGAAAGGACACTGATAACTGGTGGAGGCATACCTCTCAACCTCTTAGTCCAACCTGGACAAAGCCTAAAATAATGGGGGAACAAAGGCCTGAAAATAGGGGCAGATTTTAAATATTGCTCTTATAAATTTAGAAAATTGCTAGAATAACAGGTTTTTTGTTTGCATGCATTTTATGGATGATATGAGTCTGAACTTCAAATACCTGTAATTATTTAATGACTTCACTTGTCAGCGATTTCCTTCAAGACCACAAATTTTATGAGAAAAACACCAAATATATGAGGCAAAAATCTGGACAGTTGAGAGGTATGGATGGAAGTCTGGAGTGAAAGCTGGGCAGGTGCCAACATTGTATGTTTCTCTCTGGGATGTAATAGGTTGGTATTATCATAACACAGTAGGAAGGTCTTCTGGGGCACCATTAGTGTGAGTTTGCAGATGGTAAACATTAGCATACCTCTCCACAGGCAAGTCTGGGATATAGGCACTGCAGTATACACCACAAGGTATGTATATCTTCATTCTGTGTATAATATATTACCAAAATACCATTGCTGCACTTAGGTATAGGATTGTCTTGTATGTTCAGGTGTTTGTCTGTCTTCACAAGTGCATCAGTTATGTGATCAGCCATAATGGAAAGAGACATGTCTGAAGTCAGCTCACCATTGGTGACTAACAATGATTGTGCCCTATTGAAGACACAGTCAGATAAAACATTGCCATTGCCAACAACTGTTGCAATGGAGGGCTCCCTACCATTCACATCCTGTGACTCAGCTGTGTTTGTTGTGGAACCTGTACATGCATCACCACTAGGTTTTGAAGAAGAGGTTATCCCTGGCAGCCCAACATATGGTGTACAGCCATCACCAGTTCTTATAACAGCACAGGGGCTGCACTTCTATGGAATCTGAGAACAGCACCAGGGTGCAGAGTGACTGTGGAAATTTGGGCTTTTAAAACTGCTTGGTGGTCAGGCTAGATGCCACACTGGGTGAAAATTAACAGTGTGCAAGTTGATGATCCAGGCACAGACAGATGTCACTAATGCTATGGCAAAATTGATAAAAGCATACTGACTGGCATCTGTTGCCTCTGAACCATATTTATAAAGCAGACAACATTCTTTGCTAATGCTATAGCATACTGTACCTACCCCATCCTCGTATGGGGTTCCCTGCAGCCAGTTCCTCAGATGGCTCCTCACCCTGCACCTGCTGCTTGCTCTAGATAAAACCTTAACAATTTTCCAATGCTGTCTGTCTCTCCAATGATGATCCCATGCTCTAGCTCTCTGCATACCACAATGTTGTGCAGCACTGCACAGGCAACAATTATCTACATGTCTCTGGACATGAAACCAGGTAAGGGTAGTGGTGCGGTTATTATGAATACTTTTGGTTTCATTTGTAAGATGTTTGAATATCTGTTTAATGAAGGATTTTTTGAACCAGCCACTAGGAGTGAGATCTATATGGCCTATCATAAAACTGATATTTGGTTAAATTATATTTTTATTGAGAATAGTTTTTCATCTGATGTTAAAAATGTTTTAACTGTTTCCTTTCCAGTAATACTTGCCATTTTTGGGATACCTAAAACTCGTAAAAATCCAATTGATCTTCCTTTAATACCTGTGGTTTCCGTGGGTCTATTTTTCAGCCACTGCAAGAAATGGTAATCGAATGACTTTTCTGTGAACAGTAAACATCAAATGAGAGTGTTCTCATATAGGTATATCATTATAAATGTGTCATAGTTAGCCAGCAGCACAGAAATAGCTCAGTAAACTTCAATTGTGATTCTGTAGTTATAAAATAAAATAGTATAATAAAATAGTATTCGGTGCACACCAGACCCTTCTTATGTGGGTAGCTACGCCCCCCACACCCCCGCTAATTATATATACCAACTGCAAGATCACACTACAGTGGAGAACTGCAGTCTCGGAGTGGATATATATAATTAGTGGAGGTGTGGGGGGCACAGCCCCCATTATTGAGATGAAATCAGCAAAAACTCACTTCAACGAAAGACTGGATTGGTGAAATTATTCCTAGGGTAAGTAACTTGCTGGTCAACAAGGTGAACTTTGTCCTTTTACCAACTGTAGTGTAATCTCAGAGTTGGTATATTTAGTTAGGGGGGGTGTGGGGGCATAGCCCCACCTGGGTGGGTTGGGGGTGGTGCAGTTTTGTTTTCGTGACTTTTGGTATGAGTGATTACTTACCCTGGGAATATTTTCAATGCTCCGGCCTTTCACAGAAGTATTTTTTGTTGATTTTGTCTCAACGATGTGGGATTCAATAATGTGGGATTTTGATGGTATGAAGTAGACCAGTAGAAGGATTAGACCGGTTTCAGGAAGCATTAGTTTCTGGAACAGATTGGTCCCAGCCTGAACATAACACAGTTTTGGAATTCATGGAAGTGATATTATCGAATAATTATGCCTTTTTTTTACAATGAGTAGATTGATTGGCAGTGAAGTTTTGTGTT
>NC_056740.1:277697914-277713978 GCF_019279795.1 Protopterus annectens
AAGGGGTTCACTGGCCAGTATTTATTTATTTATTTATTTATTTATTTATTTATTTATTTATATGTGTTAACCAGGGTAGTGCACTGATCACTGTTTATTTATTTATGTGTTTACCAGCACTGATCGGTATTTATATTTATTTATTTATATGTGTTTACCAGGGTAGTGCACTGATCAGTATTTATTTATATTTGTTTACCGGGGTAGTGCACTTATCAGTATTTATTTATTTATTTATTTATTTATTTATTTATTTAGGATCATAGGTAGGTACTAGGCTACTTGCCCTAGGGCCTATATAAGCCTAGCCAAAAAGGTACCCTGGCTTTCGCCACCCAAGAAAATTATTTTCCTTTGCCCCTATCGAGCAGAGCCATAGAGGTGATCCCCGGGGTGAATTTCCTATTTCCCATCCAATCATAAAGATTTTTTTTGGAGTGATAATGAGGAGCTTTGTTTGATATAGATAGGTAGTTTGTTCCAGAGTATGGGAAGTCTCTGGGACAGGAATCTATCCCTCCGGCATGTTCTGTTTATTGTGGCGACAAGGTTTAGGTCCCTAGAGCGTGTAGCTCAGAGCGATTGGGATTTCTTTAAGTGGAGCATGTCCAACAGCTCTGGGTTTGACATAGCTTTGTATGTTAGGCAGAGATCGCCTCTGAGTAGGCGATATGTGATAAAGTAAAGCTGGAGTTTTTTTAGACAGTCTGCGTAGGGCATCTGTTTGAGGCCAGTAATCCTCTTTGTTAAGTATTTCTGTGGCCTTTCCAGTTGTTGTAGATGTCTTGTGAGGTACATACCAAAAGGGGCATTGAACTCTATAATGGGTTTAATGAGTGATGAATAAAGAGAAACAATTACCTCTTTTTTCCTGGATGAGAAACCTTTTGTGATGAGATGTGCCATGTAGAATGATTTCCTGACTACTGTGGTGATGCGATTATCAAAGGAGAGACTACTGTCCACCTGAGTCCCAAGGTCTCATCACACTTTCGCTGTTAAGTAGACTACTGCCTATGTGGTAGTTCATGGGTACAGAGTTTTTAACAAAAGGGAAGACAATGCACTTTTTGGCATTGAGCTTGAGGCCATGGCTTTGACACCAGGCATCTGTCATAGTGAGGCCTCTTTGTAGGATGTCCACATCGTTAGGAGTTTTGATTATGGCTCCTAGTTTGCAGTCATCTGCCAAAGACCTTCTGTGTTAGCCTGTACTTCAGAGAAGTAGATACCAAACAGGAGAGGACCCAGGACTGAACCCTGTGGTACTCCACTTGTCACTGGTCTGAAGTCAGATTTGGAGTCTGCTACTTTCACAGTGTATGTTCTGTCAGTGAGCCATTTGGCAACCCATCTTGTGACATAGGGATTTATACCTACTTTAGTGAGTTTATCTATAATTCCAGAGTGGGGGATGGTGTTAAAAGCCTTGGCGAGATTTAAATAGGCTCTGTGAACCACCTTACCCTCATCTACGGCTTTGGTGACTGCTTCAAAGAAGTCTATCAGGTTTAGGAGACATGATCTGCCTTTTACAAACCTGAACTGGGTGGGATCCAGTTTGAAAATTACCAATGCCTTTGTTCATAAGTTCCATGATGATACATTCCATGACCATGCAGACCAGGCTCTTTAGGCTAATGGAGCAGTAGTTCCCTGGGTCCGTGGTGGATTCCCCTTTGTGGAGTGGGATAACAGTCGCTGTGCACCATTCAGTGGGCACAAAGCCTCAGGTGAGGTTATGATTGAACATGGTACTTAGGTGGGGTGCCAGTTCGTTCTGTTGTTCATGCAGAACGCAGCCTGGGATGTTTTCAGGTCCCATGGATGCTGTGTTCTTTGCTTTGGAGAGTGTGGTTTTTACCTGTGCAGCCGTAATTACAGGAACTTTGCATTCTTCTGGTATAGAGATGGGTCTTTTAGGGGGTGAGAGGGGGGTAAAGTTAGCACTGAACATATCTGCCAGGATGTTGGCAATATCAGTAAGTTCTGTATATTTAGTGCCATTGTGCTGTAACTCAGAGCAGATCTGTGTGTTGCCATTGAAATTCTTGACATAGCTATAGAATGCTTTGTGGTTGTTTTTAGAAACAGTGGCGATTTTGTTTTCGTAACTAGCTATGGAGGATTTTATGAGGGATCTCAGCTTATTAGTGATGCTGACCAGGGAGTTCCACCAATCATGGGATTTTACTCTGTTTTGTAGCAGCTTCTTTCTTCTGTTGTACACTTTGTTTATCGCAGGGGGCCACCAGATTGGCTTCTTTTTTTGGAGGATAGCATCTTTGTTCTGGTAGGGATAGCATGATCCATGCACTTGTGTAAGTGCTTATAAAGTACATTTGTGTAGGATTCAGCAGTCATACCTCTATTGTCCGTCTGCATGGGTTTAGTGAAGTTTGCCACTTCTGTCTTAAGAAGCATGAAGTTGGCTTTGGAGAATTTTTTTTACAGTGGTTTTCCTAATCGGGGGTGGGGGTGGGATGTTGATGTCTAGGGTGATTAGCTTGTGGTCGGATCTGACCAACAAGGAACTGACCTCTGGTGTGGAACACCGGTCACCCATGTTAGTAATGACCAGGTCTAGCATATTGCTGCCTCTGGTGGGGATGTGGATAAGTTGATCCAAGGCGTTGGAATTTATGAATTCCAGAAAACATTGAGCAAAAGAGTTGGTACATGAATAGTTTTCCCCGATAATAGTGGGATAGTTGAAATCGCCCATTATTAGGGTGTTAGGTTGTACCCTAAAATTTTCCAGTATATCAAGAAATGAGGAGTGGGAATCCTGGAGCATGGTGGGGGATCTGTAGCAAGCTACAGTTTGGATTGCGTTCTTGCCCAGAGTTAGTTGCACTTGGATAATCTCGGATGCATTATGCTGAGCAACTAGCCTGGAGGTGTGGATATCCTTAATGAATATGGACATGCCTCCGACTTTAATGTTTCGCTTCAGGTTAGGTGGCCAAAAGGTGTGATATGAATTATAGCCTGGTAATGCAGGGGTGCTCTCAGGAGCCTTGAAACAGGTCTCTGTCACTGCTCAGGTGTCGATGTTCTCCATTTTAAGGAGTGCCTCAAGTGAGTGCATTTTGAGGTTTGGACTTCTAGCATTGAGTAGCATTATCCTCAGATTTTGCTTGCTTGTACCTGTTATGGTGGTGAATTTGTCATTTGAACCTTGCCTAAAAAAGGCACTATAGGGGTGGCAAGGGCCTTAGCCAGTATCTGGAATCCCAAGGGCGACAGGTGCAGGCCATCTCTGGCAAAGCATCATGATCTGTCGATCATATGTGGTTAATGGGGTAGTGCACTGATCAGTATTTATTTATTTATATTTGTTTCTGGAGTAGTGCACTGGTCAGTAGTTTTTTATTTATTTATTTATTTATTTATATGTGTTTACTGGAGTAGTTGACTGGTTAGTAGTTGTTTATTTATTTATTTATATTTGTTTACCGGGGTAGTGCACTGATCAGTATTTATTTATTTATTTATTTACATTTGTTTACCGGGGTAGTGATCTGATCACTATTTACGTATTTATTTATATTGTTTACCGGTATAGTGCACTGGTCAGTATTTATTTATATGTGTTTACCAGGGTAGTGCACTGATCATTATTTATTTATTTATTTATATGTTTACTGGAATAGTGCACTGCTCAGGATTTATTTATTTATATGTGTTTACCAGGGTAGTGCACTGGTCAGTATTTATTTATTTATATGTATTTACTGGGATAGTGCACTGATCAGTATTTATTTATTTATATTTGTTTACCAGAGTAGTGCACTGATCAGTGTTTATTTATTTATTTATATTTGTTTACTGTGGTAGTGCACTTCTTCTTCTTCTTTCGGCTTTTCTCGGTTAGGGGTAGCCACAGCGGAACACCTGTCCACTCATGATTGGCAGTGGAGTTTTACAGTGTTGAGTTGCCAGCCTTGTGCCCAACCTTCCACAGACGGCACACACACACGCACTCACACCTAGGGCCAATTTAGAGTGTCCAATCCACCTACAGCATGTTTTTGGGATGTGGGAGGAAACCGGAGCACCCGCAGGAAACCCATGCGACCACAGGGAGGACATGCGGACTCCGCACAGAAGGCATCCCAGCCGAGGATCGAACCGGAGAACCTCTTGCACTGATCAGTATTTATTTATATTTGTTTACTGTGGTAGTGCACTGATCGGTATTTATGTATTTATTTATATTTGTTTACTGTGGTAGTGCACTGATCGGTATTTATTTATTTATTTATTTATATTATTTACCGGGCTAGTGCACTGATCGGTATTTATTTTTTTATTTATATTTGTTTACTGTGGTAGTGCACTGATCAGTATTTATTTATATTTGTTTACTGTGGTAGTGCACTGATTGGTATTTATGTATTTATTTATATTTGTTTACTGTGGTAGTGCACTGATCAGTATTTATTTATTTATATCGTTTACTGGGATAATGCACTGATCAGTATTTATTTATTTATTTAGATTTGTTTACTGTCGTAGTGCACTGATCAGTATTTATGCATTTATTTATATTTGTTTACTGTGGTAGTGCACTGATCAGCATTTATTTATTTATTTATATTGTTTACTGGGATAGTGCACTAGTCAGTATTTATTTATTTATATGTGTTTACCGGGGGTAGTGCACTGATCAGTATTTATATATTTATTTTATTATTTATTTATATTGTTTACCGGGGTAGTGCACTGGTCAGAACTGACCAATTTCAGGCTCAGCCTGGGCGAAATACAAAACATTCCACGAACAAAAATACAGAAATATACGCAATAACAGGGTAGTTCAGACAAATTACATAAAAAAAAACTTGTGTATATACAATTCAATGTACATGCACTGTGCAATGTACAATCAAGCAGGGTATAATATGCAGTATATACAGTACTTTCTAAAGTGGTTCAATCTTCAATGAATTTAGAGAGAGGAAAGAAAAGACTCAGAAAGGAGATTGACTATGTTATATGTTCTGTGCTGAAGCAAGAGCATTTGGCTTAGATGAAGAAGTGCTTTTGAGTTGCATTCTGAATTTGGAATAAGTGTTGATTTCCTTAGTGTCAATGGGGAGAGCTTGCCAAAAAGTAGGTGCCTGAGAGGGGAATGCATGTGCAGTGCTGTGGAGTTTGGCTCTAGGGGTAATAAGAGTTGGTGTGTCCTCTGAGTAGTGTCTCGCATTGTATGAGGATGTTTTTTTCATGAAGACTAGCTGCAAGGGGAGTAAATGTGTGGCAATGGAGTAGTTTGTAGAGACAGGATCCTAAAATTGGCTCTTTCTAGGGTGATACAGTGGTGCTCAGAGAAAGGTGAGTTTAGAATGAATAAGCACATATTGTTATAGATAGCCTGGAGTGTGGTAATACCTTAAATGTCCTGTAGTCAAAGCCCTAAGGGTATATGCAAATGACCACTTAAGGACGTACCAGTGTTTCAGCTACATGGCTTCTGAATGCCCATGACATTTCACTCCTTTAAGTCTTTGTGGGTATATTCAGACCATTAAAGTCAAGCCCCACTGGCTGTAGACATGCATGTTTCAGTTTTTTTTTTTCTAACTTGACAGCGCAGCATAAGTGGGTTCAACTCTAGGGGAATCCAGTCTGTCCCTCCAGATGTACAATCCACTTATACTGGACTTAGTTCCCAAACCAGAAGAATCCTAGAGACTTGTGCTGGATCTTTCTTTTCTAAACCTTGGGAAGATCCTTTCTTCCTCCAAACCAAGTAAACATGTTTCAACAGTTCTTTGTGAGTTTCTCCAGTCCAAACCAGGCATCAGCAAGCGAGTTTCTTAGCACTCTGGGTCCATGGCATCAATGATTCTTGTGCTTCCTCTGGCCAGACTACACGTAAGACAAATATGGTGTTATCTCTGATCAATCTGTACTCTGCAGCTACACATGTTCTGGGATGTACAAAGAAGGATTTTGGATAGTGGGGTAGGCCACGTCTTCCTTTCTGCCTTCTGGAGCCTCCCCCTTCTAGTCAGTTACCAAAGACTTTGCATGTGTAGTGATTTCAAAAGGTCAAGGCCTTGAATCATTTTTGGTTCCCAAGACCTTTGCAGGAGTACACAACCAACAGTGATGTGGTACATCAACAGGGGGACACAAGATCTTCTCTTTTTGCAGACTTGCTATGATAGCCTGGGAGGTAGCAGCCAAGCTCATTTTGACTCTTCAGACTTTAAACATAGTGCCAGAGCAAAACTTCATTGCAGACACACTCAGTGTCACCAGGATAGACCCCCATGAATAGAAACTTCATTCTGAGGTCTTCCAAAAATTGATCTAGCTTTGCAGAACACATTGGGATATCAGTTTGTTTCCCTTTAGAACAGACCATTAAAGAAATTCTTCTCCAGCACTCCTTCTAAACAGACCTGGAAGATACATGCTTTATCATTTTCATGAAAGGTAATGTTCTTGTATGCTTTTACACCCTTTCCACTGATATACAGGGTTCTTCTTAATATTCAGAAGGAATATCAAAAATTTTGGTGGTGACTCCCTTTTAGCTAAAACAGCAATTCTTCCTTCATTTCAGTTTGGATAAGGGCAGTTTCCACAAGCTTCCCCACAGACTGGATTTACTCACATAAGACAAGGAGAGAGTGATATACTCCCATCTCAAAACTCTTCAATTAAATGCTTGGATAATAGAATTCTGATACCTTTTAGGCACATTTTTTCTGGGTATATGCAGCAGGTACAAAAGGAGGGGAGAAAACTTGATACTAGAAAATCATATATGGATAATTGGAAAATATTTTCCAGTTGGTGCCAATCTATGAACCAGGATTTTCTAAAGGAACAACTGCCTCTGGATCTTAATTATTTGTGTGTTACCACCCAATACCCTTACATATTCCTCTACCAGGGTACACTAGTTGGACTTTTCTGGTTGTCTGCCCTTGGATCCCTCCTTTCTAATAATGCTCACATTAAACTGTTTTGTTTTTGAAAGGGTTATTCATACTTGTCCACCCAGAAAACAACTGTCTGTTCCATGTGATCTGAATCTGTGCATGAGAAGCTTACTCAGTGTCCATTTAAACGAGTTCATGAGGCTGAGCTAAGGTTCTTGTCTTGGAAAACTGTTTTACTAATAGCTCTGAGATCTGCTAGGAAAGTTCCAGAGTTATAAGCTCTGATGGTGAGTCAACCCTACCTTGTTGAGAACTAACCATACCGTTACACCCAAAGGGGTCTCAGAGTTTACTTTAGACCAAACTGTTAATCTCGCTGTTTTCTTTCCAGAACCTATGAACAATGGAGAAAGGATCCTCTACACGCTAGATGTCGACAGGCAGATCAGATACTACTTGGACAAAACTTGTACCTCCAGAAAATCTGATCAGCTGATTGTCTGCTATAAAGGTTAGTTGAAACAACAACCACTTTCAAAACAGTCCATTTCCAGGTTGTTATCTCAAGCTTTTGCATTTGGTGTACATACCATAATAAGACACATCCAGACAGGGTTACAGTCCATTATATAAGAGCTTTACTGGCCTTCTGGAAGGGGTGTACTCTAGAAGTGTTCTAGAGACAGCAAAACAGTTCTCTGCACACACTTTTACAGAGCACTACAACCTGGATTCCTTTTACATGTCCAAGACAGGCTTTGCTGGACTGGATCATTTTCCAGGGTCTTCTGGAGTCTCAGTTATTGGCCTCCACCCTTTTTTCCTTTTTCCTCCTTAAGTGGTGGTAATCTACCTATAAAGCTCAGGTTAGTGCAACAGTGATTTAAGTCTGAACATAGTACAGTCATGGAAGTAAAATTTACCAAAACAGTAGATGTTCTAATAGATCACTGTTGCAGTAGTCTCCCCTTTTTTCAGTCATCCATTTTTTGTTTGTAATTTTTTGATGTTGCCATGGTGTGGATTTCTCCATTTTTTTAGTATATAGTTACTGTTTGGTTTGTTTCCTGGTATTGTCTTCAGGGCTCTTGGTTCCCCCCTGAACAATAAAAAAATTCCTGAAGCTTGTGTTATTTGTATGGTGCACTGCTCAAGCTCTTGACAGTTGGAGCGTGTGGAAAGTGCCCTTAGCTTTGTGAAGCTGGCCAGTTGCAGTGGGGTAGGACCCATATAATTTAGGTTGATGAAAAAATGAGCTTTTAAACATCTGTTGTTATGGTAAGTTTTACTTATACAACCGCACCTTGTTTTAGAAATCTATGACAGTAATGCCATAGAAGGTGATTTCTGAGATTCCTCATTTGCATATCTAAAATAGCTAAGCCTTATGGTATTTCCTACTTTTGAGTAAACTTCACAAGCTTAGGGAAGCATCTTTACTAAGCATAAACTGGTTTTGTATCTGACCATGTAGAATATTGCCCACTAATATACACAGTCTATACTGCAGTCCATTCCACGTGTAATGCTGCCTTCCCTCTCCTAGACTATACATTATTCCTTTATAGCCTAGTATTCCTCGTTGGTCAGATTTGACTACAAGCTAATCACCCTAGACATCCACATCCCGCCCCCAACCCCCATTAGGGAAACCACCGTAAAAAATTTCTCCAAAGCCAACTTCACGCTTCTTAAGACAGAAGTGGCAAACTTCACGACACCCATGCAGACTGACAATAGAGGTACAACTGCTGAATCCTACACAAATGCACTTTATAAGCACTTACACAAGTGCATGAATCATGCTATCCCTAACAGAACCAAGATGCTATCCTCCAAAAAAAGGAAGCCAAACTGGTGGTCCCCTGCCATAAACAAACTGTACAAGAGAGGAAGAAAACTTGCAAAAAAGAGAAAAATCCCATGATTGGGGGAACTCCCTGGTCAGCCTCAGTAAGAAGCTGAGATCCCTCATAAAATGCTCCAAAGCTAGTTACGAAAACAAAATTGCCACTGATTCTAAAGATAATCACAAAGCATTCTATAGCTATGTCAAGAATCTCAATGGCAACACTCAGATCTGCTCTGAGTTACAGCACAATGGCACTAAACAAGCAGAACCAACTGATATTGCCAACGTCCTGGCAGATAGGTTCAGTGCTAACTTTACCCCCCTCTCACCCCCTAAAGAGCCCATCTCTATACCGGAAGAATGCAAAGTTCCTGTAATCATGGCTGCACAAATAAAAAACACACTCTTCAAAGCCAAGAACACAGCATCCATGGGACCTGACAACATCCCAGGCTGCATTCTACACAAACTGCAGAATGAACTGGCATCCCACCTAAACACCAAGTTCAATCATAGCCTCACCTCAGGCTTTGTGCCCACTGAATGGTGCACAGTGACAGTTATCCCACTCCACAAAGGGGGAGCCACCATGGACGCCAGGAACTACTGCCTCAGTAGCCTAACAAGCCTGGTCTGCAAGGCCATGGAACATATCATCATTGAACTTATAAACAAAGACATTGGTAATCTCCAAACTCTGGACCCCACCTTGTTCAGGTTTGTAAAAGGCAGATCATGTCTCCTAAACCTGATAGACTTCTTTGAAGCAGTCACCAAAGCCGTAAATGAGGGTAAGGTGGTTCACACAGCCTATCTAGATCTTGCCAAGGCTTTTGACACCATCTCCCACTCTGGAATTATAGATAAACTCACTAAACTAGGTATAAATCCCATCATCTTCCTCTCTTAAAACCTGGTTGCCTCATGGTTTTCGCGTCTTTTCAGGCTTATTGGCTGTTGGTGAAGCACCCACCAAGAGGAGAAAACGCTGAGAGAAGAAAGGAGACACTTTTGAGACTGTAAGTATTTTTCCTCTGTTTATTTGTTACGTTTTTCTGCATAGCCGCCTATTTTGAGCATTTTCTGGCTTGTTAAATTTGATTTCTGCATTAGTAACTGTATTTAGACCACAACCTACAGCAGTTTATTGAATTTCCTGTTTGCACTTATTTTTAAAATCGTTTTTTTCTCAAAACTTGCATTTTATCTGTCTTTCGCCTAGCACTCTTGAGTGGGGTCATTTACTGCACTGTTATAACTTGTTGATACTTGTTAACCTCTGCTATCTCTGAAAAAACAAAAAAACCAAAAAAAATCTTGCTTTTTCCCACTTTTCTGAGATTTAAAAAAGTTCAGTTACAGGCTTGCTGTTCTTGAACTGTTTGTAAGTTTCTGTGAGGCCATTTTTTTCTTGGGCTAAAGGAAAGTCTCTCTGTTGATCAGTGGCAGTGAAAAGCATTGAGCAGCCTGCCTGCCCTTGTGGGAGTGGTTACTGACTTGAAACTGTAGTTTTATTGGCCATTTTGGGTCAATTCCAAAACTCCTTCATCTTCCTCTCTTAAAACCTGGTTGCCTCGTGGTTTTGGCATCTTTTCAGGCTTGTTGGCTGTTGGTGAAGCACCCACCAAGAGGAGAAAACGTTGAGAGAAGAAAGGAGCCACTTTTGAGACTTTAAGTATTTTTCCTCTGTTTATTTGCAAAGTTTTTCTGCATAGCCGCCTATTTTGAACATTTTCTGGCTTGTTAAATTTGATTTCTGCATTAGTAATTGTATTTAGAGCACAACCTAGAGCTGTTTACTGAATTTCCTGTTTGCACTTATTTTTAAAATCGTTTTTTTCTCAAAAGTTGCATTTTATCTGTCTTTGGCCTGGAAATCTTGTGTGGGGTCATTTACTGCACTGTTATAACTTGTTGATACTTGTTAACCTCTGCTATCTCTGAAAAAACAAAAAAAACTTGCTTTTTTCCCACTTTTCTGAGATTTAAAAAAGTTCAGTTAAAGGCTTGCTGTTCTTGAACTGTTTGTAAGTTTCTGTGAGGCCATTTTTTGTTTGAGCTAAAGGAAAGTCTCTCTGTTGATCAGTGGCAGTGAAAAACATTGAGCAGCCTGCCTGCCCCTGTGGGAGTGGTTACTGACTTGAAACTGTAGTGGTTACTGACTTGAAACTGTAGCTTTATTGGCCATTTTGGGTCAATTCCAAAACTCCTTCATCTTCCTCTCTTAAAACCCTCTTTTGCACGGTTTTACATGTTTCTGAGCATAGCGCAACAACGGGCAGCGATGCCTAATTGGGTTAAAACTACTCCTGGCTCCACAAAGTCTGCTCTTCACTTTTTCCCTTAGAACTGCTCTATCTCTCAATTTAAACACCATATTCTTATTCTAAAGCCCTTCACTGGTCCAATTAAGTAATCCTACAAGTTAGCACTATTAAACCATAAGCACTACTTACTCTTATACTCTCTACGATTACCCTGTCCTCTATTGGTCTGTCTTAAATTCAGTTTCCCTGTTACTCTAGCATGTCCAAAGGTCAGTCAATGGTTTCCTCTCCAGTCCAGCTGGTGAATCTGGGAATTTTGAGGCAATGTTACAACTGTCTCATGTACACGGACAACCCTTTCCTCCTCCAAACAGGTTCAAATATATGTGAGAGATGCAACTATTTATCCAAACTGGAGGCTGAGCTCTCTCATCTCAAAACTGGTGTAACCAGTCAGGAGGAGAAGGTAACCTCACACAACACAATTCCAGTATCACATAGTCACATCACATCAGTGAACCAAACACATAAATACACAAAAACATACTCGGAGGCTCTAAATAAAAATCTACCTAAGCAACAGAGACCTCCAAAGCAGACATCCAAGCAAACGTTACCTCAAAACAAAACACACACAACACATAACCCACAAAGTCAGTGTGCCAAGCAGCCACAGCCCTTAAGGCTGAATAACACACCTGATACTCTTGTTATAGGTGACTCTATTGTCAGACATACTGACGTCCTGCTCACCAGGCTGAATAAAGAGAAGGTCACAGTGAGCTGCTTGTCGGGTGCTATGATCCGACACATAACGCAAGCACTCAGGTCACTCCAAAGCAAATACAAATATGACTCAGTCATTGTACATGCTGGTGTGAATGACCTGAGACGTACCTCCCTGGACTACATGAAAAGAGACATAGAGGAGCTCTCTAATCATGTAGCCCAGGCTGGTATGACCCTGACCTTGAGCAGCATCTTACCCTCACCTAGAATGATGCCACAGAACAAAGACAAAATGATCGATTTTAACAATTGGCTAAAATTTTGGTGTCATTCAAAGGGGATCCAGTGTCTGTCAGCCTGGGATGACATGCTCGACAAGCCACGTTGCTTCGCTAGGGACGGCTTGCACCTGTCACCACTGGGCTTTCAAATATTGCCAAAGGCTCTTGCCACCCCCATAATGCCTTTTTTAGGCAAGGCTCAAATGTCAAACCCACCCCCATAGACAGCACAAAGAACAAGAAACTAAGGGTAATGCTGCTAAATGCCAGAAGTCTTAACCTCAAGATGCATGCACTCGAAGCTCTCCTCAGTATGGAGAACATCGATATCTGTACAGTGACAGAAACCTGGTTCAAGGCTCCAGAGAGCACCCCAGCACTACCAGGCTATACCTCGTATCATGCTTTTCGGCCCCAAAACCCAGACCAAACCACAAAAAGAGGAGGAGTTTCCATATTTATCAAGGATATCCACACTTCCAGGTTAGTGGCATTGCACGAAGTATCGGAGACCATCCATGTGCAACTAACAGTGGGCAAGACTGCTTTTCAGTTTATAGCATCCTACAGACCACCCTCTCAAAGTCAGGAATCCCATTCGGCTTTCCTGAAAACATTGGAGAACATGAAGATCCCTCTGAACACCATTATATTGGGTGACTTCAACTACCCAAACATTGACTGGGAGCACTACTCAAGCCCCAGCACCTTAGCCCAAAGATTACTGGAAATTATAAACTCAAATGCTATGGAACAACTAGTCACCACTCCCACAAGAGGGGACAACATACTAGACCTGATCATTACCAACATGGGGACTCAATGCTCCACACCAGAAGTATATCCCTCATTGATAAGATCAGACCATAAATTAATTTCACTGGATGCCCACATCCCGACCCCACCCCCAGCCCAGAAAACCACAGTGAAAAACTTCTCAAAAGCGAACTTCTCACTTCTCAAAACCGAAGTGGAATCCTTCAAGGCCCCAGGGCCAGTGGAAACTACAGCCCAAACTGCAGAATCCTATATAAATGCATTCTACGGACATCTCTAGGAATGCATGGATCATGCTATCCCAAACAAAACCAAGACCCAATCATCCAAAGGCAGGCGTCCAGTCTGGTGGACCCCTGCCATAAATAAACTGTACAACAGAAGGAGGAAGCTACTACATGATAGAGCAAAATCCCTAATAGGGAAGGCATCATGATCAGTACTAGCAAAAATTACGATCCCTCATAAAATCCTCCAAGGCCAGCTTCGAGAGAAAAATTGCACAGGACACCAAAGACAATCATAAGGCTTTTTTCAATTATGTTAGAAACCTGGGATGCAACTCCCAGACTTGTTCTGAGTTGATTCTAAACGACAAAAAATACACTGAACCCACAGACATCGCCAATATCCTGGCAGACAGGTTCAGTGCAAACTTCTCCACCCCCTCCCCCCCAAAAGAGCAAGTATCTATCCCGGCAGAGTGCTGCCTCCCAAACATCTCAGATGCTCAGGTGAAGGCTGCCCTCTCCAAAGCAAAAAACACTGCTTCCATGGCACCAGATGGCGTCCCAGGTTGCGTCCTACATGAACTACAAGAGGAACTAATCCCTCAAATAAAACAGCTATACAATCTCAGCCTCACTAGAGGATATGTGCCCACAGAATGGCGTACAGCAACAGTGGTCCCACTCCACAAAGGTGGAGCATCTACGGACCCTGGAAACTATCGCCCCATAAGCCTGACTAGCTTAGTCTGCAAGGCTATGGAGAGGATCATCATGGAGCTCATAAACAAAGACATTGGGGACCTACAGACACTAGATCCTACCCAGTTCGGCTTTGTCAAGGGCAGATCCTGCCTTTTGAACCTAGTTGACTTCTTTGAAACAGTCACCAAAGCCATAGATGAAGGGAAGGTAGTCCACACAGCCTATCTGGACCTTGCAAAGGCATTTGACACAATACCCCACTCGGGCATCATAGATAAGCTATCCAGCTTAAATATAAACCCCTATGTCACAAGATGGGTCGCAAACTGGCTCAAAGACAGAACCCACAGAGTGAGAGTTGCTGGAGCCATGTCAGACTCGAAACCGGTCAGAAGTGGCATCCCACAGGGTTCTGTCCTGGGACCACTCTTGTTTGGTATATACTTTTCCGAGGTACAGGCAAACGTGGGAGGACTATGGCTCACCAAGTTCACTGACGACTGCAAACTGGGCGCCGTAATCAACTCTTCAGCTGACACAAACATCCTTCAAAAAGGACTCACAGAGACAGATAACTGGTGCCAGCGCCATGGTTTAAAGCTAAATGCCAAAAAATGTATAGTCATACCCTTTGGCAAAAACAATGTGCCCACAAATTGCCACATAGGCGGAAACCCATTAAGCACAGAGAAAGTTATTAGGGACCTGGGGACCCAAGTTGATAGCAATCTCTCCTTTGAAAACCACATTGCCAAAGTGGTTAGAAAGACCTTCTACATAGCCCACCTCATCACGAAGGGTTTCACATCTAGATCAAGAGAGGTAATCGTGCCCCTTTATTCATCCCTCATCAGGCCCATCATAGAATACAATGCCCCTTTTGGGATGTACCTTACCCGACACCTGCAGCAATTAGAAAGACCCCAAAAGTATCTCATCAAGAAGATCAAAGGTCTCAAACAGATGCCATATGCTGCTAGGTTAAAAAAACTCCAGCTCTACTCAGTTGCATACCGCCTACTTCGAGGCAATCTATGCCTGACATACAAAGCTATGTCAAATCCAGAATTAATGGACATGCTCCACCTCAGTAAATCTAAATCCCTTAGAGCCACACACTCGAGGGACTTGAACCTCAGCACAGAAATAAATAGAACTTGCTGGAGGGACAGGTTCAAAACACAGAGGCTCCCTTCGCTCTGGAATAGAATTCCAGTTCATGTGAGGCAGAGCACCTCAATGAATCTCTTCAAGAAGAATCTCGATAAGTGGATGGGGGATCGTAGGTTTGTCGATTACTCCCGTGTCACTATTAGACAGAGGCACAGTAAACTAAACCTTAAAAAGGGCACAGTATACTCAAATCAAGGGGTGGTGTAAGCCATACAGAATCAGGCTAGGCTTATAATTGCCCCAGGGCAGATAGCCTAGTATGAACCTATGAACCTATGAAGCTATGTCATAAGATGGGTTGCCAACTGGCTCACTAACAGAACCCACACTGTGAAAGTAGCAGACTCCAAATCTGACTTTAGACCAGTGACAAGTAGAGTACCACAGGGTTCAATCCTGGGTACTCTCCTGTTTGGTATTTACTTTTCAGAAGTACAGGCGGCTAACGCAGAAGGCTTTTGGCTAATGAAGTTTGCAGATGACTGCAAATTAGGAGCCATAATCGAAACTTCTAACGATGTGGACATCCTACAAAAGGGCCTCTCTGAGACAGATGCCTGGTATCAAAGCCATGGCCTCAAGCTCAATGTCAAAAAGTACACTGTCATCCCCTTTGGTAAAAACTCTGTACCCATGAGTTACCACATAGGTGGTAGTCTACTTAGCAGCAAAAGTGTGATAAGAGACCTTGGGACACAGGTGGACAGTAGTCTCTCCTTTAATAATAACATCTCCACAGTAGTCAGGAAATCCTTCTACATGGCACACCTCATCACAAAAGGTTTGTCATCCAGGAAAAAAGAGGTCATTGTTCCCCTCTACTCGTCTCTCATTAGACCCATTATAGAGTACAATGCCCCTTTTGGTATGTACCTCACAAGACATCTACAACAACTGGAAAGGCCACAGAAATACCTCACAAAGAGGATTATAGTCCTTAAACAGATGCCCTACGCAGACCATCTCAAAAAAAACTCCAGCTTTACTCCATCGCATATTGCCTACTCAGAGGCAATCTCTGCCTAACATACAAAGCTATGTCAAACCCAGACCTGTTGGACATGCTCCACTTAAAGAAATCCCAGTCCCTCCAAGCTACATACTCTAGGGACCTAAACCTTGTCACCACAATAAACAGAACATGCTGGAGG
>NC_056740.1:277714478-277736826 GCF_019279795.1 Protopterus annectens
TAAACTTAACTTTCATGCTGTCTACTTTCTAAAATAAAATGCCTCTGTAGGGCATTTATTTTATTTTACACTTCATTGAATAACCATGATCTTCGACTGCCCTAAGTAACTTTCCTCCTGTTTTCCTCACATAAAATGCATCACAGGCATCATATTTTGCACACACAAACAACATTAACTATCTGCTGTCTACTTCCTTCACTACCATTTATAAACTTTATGTAAGGGTCTGTAAATTAGGGACTATTTGCCATGTAATGACAATACTTAAAGTCCCACAAACGTGTTCCCTTGACCATATTGGTATAACTTCCTGATTTTAACATCTCTAAACTCTCCACCCTCCTGTCACATTTCAAAAAAGCGAATGGCATTAAAAGAATAAAACTGCGTTACGTCAGCAATATATTTGGAAATGACATTTTTTCTTTTTAATATATTCCAGTTAGAGGTTATAACCTTTAAATTTTCCCCATTTCCCCATAAACTCAACTCCTATGTATGTAACCTTTTTCTTATGCACCACTTTATTATTTTTATCTAATAATTCAGATTTAAACTTTCCCTTTTCATTCTTAGCTTTTCCAGTGCTCCATTCACTATCTTCACACGATACACTCTCTTTACAAATATATGGTGTAGTTCCATTAACTTAATACTGAAATCTTAAAGAAAGTGCACTTTCGCTTAAGCTCACTAGACCGAACCTACTGCACCACAATGGAGGACAGTGAAAATTGTGATATTTCCTCCACTGTGGTGTGATAGTCACAGACCTTAGGGTTAGGGCACGGGTCAAGGTAAGGGGATAGCCCTACTAACTATCCTCTTACCCTAACCTGTGCTAACTAAGGTCTGGATTATCACACCACAGTGGAGGACATAGCCCGATTTGGAATGTCTTCCACTGTGGTGCGATAGTCACGGACCTTAAGGTTAGGGCACGGGTCAAAGTAAGGGGATAGACCTACTAACTATCCCCTCACCCTAAGGTCCGTGACTATCGCACCACAGTGGAGGACGTAGCCCGATTTGGAATGTCTTCCACTGTTGTGCGGTAGTCACGAACCTTAGTGTTAGGGCAAGGGTTAGGTTAAGGGCATAGCTAGTAGGGCTGTCCCCTAACCCTAAGGTCTGTGACTGCTAGCCCATTCGGTCTAGCATGTTCGCAAAAGTGCACTTTCGTGTAAGTGCACTTTCTCATTAGTGTGGGTGTACTTTTCAAGTTTGAAGTAGTGAACTTTCATTCTTCAAAAGTACACTCGTTTGGGTCTTGTGAGGTTTTCTCTGAGGATGTACTTCTAGTTCTGCAGGAGGCCAGGGAAACTAATACAGGGAGATCCTACTCATCCAAGTGGAAGAGGTTCTCCATCTGATGTCTTAAGAGATTAGATCCATTTTCAGTGGATATTCCCCTAGTACTTTCTTACTTGTGTGAGCTGCTCAAAGCTGGACTGGCTTATTCTTCAGTTAAAGCCCATTTATCAGCCATTTATGCATGTCTACCTTTGTCTCCCCCCCTTAGCTTCTAGACTGGAGGTTAAACTTTTCTTAAAAGGTGTCCTTCACATCAAACTTCCCAGTAAACCTGTTTGTCCTCCCTGGGACTTCAGCTTTGTTTTGGAAAAAGTGACCCACTCTCCCTTTGAGCCCTGCTGCCTCTTCTTCCCTAAAATTCTTCATGTGGAAAACTATTTTACTGGTAGCTTTTACTTCTGCTAGGTGCTTTTCGGAACTCCAAGCTTTAACGGCTTCACAACCTTTTCTGATTTTCCACAAAGATAAGGCTTCCCTTAGTACCAATCCTTCCTTCATGCCTAAAGTGGTTAATGACTTGTCCCTCAATCAGTCTATTCACTTACTCACCTTTTTCCCTTCTCCTCAAAACTTCAATGAAAGGGTGCTGCACATGTTGGATGTACACAGACAACTCATTCTATTTGGATAAATCCAAATCCATTAGAAAGTATCAGCAATTGTTTGTTTCCTTTCACCCCAGGGCACTGGGAAAGCCTGGTTTTAAACAGGCTATTTCATCTTGGATTTCTAGGGCAGTTTGTTTTTGCTATATCTCTTAGGGGAAAACTCTTTCCTCCTCTGTTAAGGCCCACTCCAGTGGAGCAGTGGCTTCCTCTGGATTCTCCTTTAAAGACCTGGACACTGCTTCTATCCTGGAAGCAGCTACTTGGTCCTCTGTCCATGCAGTTACAAAACACTACAAGCTGGATTCTATCTTCAGATCCAGAGCAGGATTTGCTAGAGCAATTCTTTATGGCTTTGTGGAGACTACTTGTGCTCCTACCTCCCTTTCTTACTCATGAGCTTTGGTATTCTCCCTCATGTTATGAATACTGCAACATGGGAATAGAAGGACATAGAATAAGTGTGTAAAATCTTACCATAACCATAGATGTCCTTCTCTTTCGTGTTGCTGTATTCTATCCCACCCTCCTTCCCCCTTGGTTCATGCTCTTCTTTGGATATTTCCTAATTGCCTCTGATCCTTGGGCTGGTGTTCTGACTGGGACATTCAGTTCTGAGGATGGTACATGCAGACGTCAGTTTTATGGCTGATGTCTGCTGTTTTGTGTGGAATGTCGCACGTACCTTGCAGTAGCTTAAGTCTTTGGTATACTGGCCAGACGTTTGAGTCACTTAAGTGGGGATCTCCCTCATGTTATGAATACTGCAACATGGAAGAACAGGACATCTATGGTTATGGTAAGATTTTACACAACTATTTTTCCTGTAAATATTTAGGCGTCTCTCTCTGGCATTTAAAGGGTAACAGACATCTGTCATTTTTTAGGTTTATATCTATCTAACTGGGCACTCTAGCCGAGTGGAAATTTAATGCTGCAGTACTAAAATACAGCATGTGGAAATATTTTGTTTCAGTGAAATTTTGAGCTCTTATTAGCTGATTCACGATATCTTAGTTACTTAACTGGGCAGGCTGTGCAAGTGGGCACCTGCTACACAAGTGATGCTAAGATGTGTCTAGCTTCAAACTGTGACATGAGCGACAGGTGCAGGTAGAGGCTATGTGGTAACAGAACAGTAGGAGGTTTTATTACAAATTGTAAGTAATTTTTTTCTATATTCCATCATATTTGTAAATATGAACAAGCTAGCAAATGCTTGGCTACAGTCACTGCTGGAGGAAAGGGCTGTCTTAGTGTTTTCACTGTAGGATGTGCAGTACTATAAAGCAAATCTCTGGAGACAGTAGTAGCTACATTTGTATAAAGTGTAGTAATTTAGAAGATTTGGAAACCAAAATAGAAGATCTTAGAAAGGAGACCTGTATGGGAGGGGAAAGTTGAGAGTATATTATGGGAACAGATCAGTATGATTTAACTTTTAACTTAGATAAGGTGTTTCGGGAAAGAGGAAACAACAACATTTTCACTACACATCAGGAAAAGCAAACTGAGGATAGAAGTGTTGAAACATGAAGAGAATAAATCTAGTCTGATGACTTCTCTGTTTAGTGTAGCAGAAACATATTGGAGCCAAGCGGGAATGGAAATCAAAGCAGAAGTAGATAAAAATCAGGCAGCAACTGAATGTGCCAAAAAACAAAAGAAAGAATATAAGGTGAAGGATCAGATGAGAAGGCAAGAAATGTGGAAAATTCATAAATATAGTTGCATGTATAGAAAAATCCTGGAACACCCTCATGTTGATATGGATCAAATGCAGGAATGGTTAAGGAGAGGCAAATTCAAACCAAAAGGTGAAAGGTTAATATTGGTGGCCCAAGAGAGTGGGCTTACATACACATTGTTTTACAAAGTCCATTAAACATGTGGGAGAAACAGGCAAATGTATGTTTTGTAAAACACAATTGGGAACAGTCACACACCGTGTTGCTGGTTGCGACATACTAATGGCAGAAGGACTGTATACTGAGGGGCATAATAATGTGGCAAGACTATTGCACTGGGGATTATGTAAACGTCATGCTACTGAAGTGGCTGAAAAACACTGGAAACATGAGCCACAAAGCATCATAGGAAATGATGTCTACATCATATGGGATCATCCATTACCAACAGTTCAAAAGATAGATGTGAGAAAACCTGATGTAGTAGTCTATGAAAAGATGACAAAAGTAGCATTGATCATTGAAATCACTGCACCCAGTGACTACAGTGTCTTGCATAGAGAGAGACATGAAGTCATAAAATATCAGTATTTGCAGGTGGAAACGAGAACAATATGGAAGGATGATACCCAGACAGTTCCAGTAGTAGTATTAGTAGGGGCAACAGGTCATAAAAATTATTTATAATCATACTTGGATATGTTACTAGTACATGCAACTCCATACGAATTGCTGGAGGAGTCATTACTGGGCACATTGCGGGTTCTGCGAAGAGCATTTTTGGCTAACATCAAAGATTGAAACAATACTAATTTCCTGAACTTTAATTGCACTTTGACTTAGGAATGGGGTCCATTCCCGTCATGGTATTAGAAACTCAAAGACTTGGCAAAAGTAAGAAAGAGGGTAGTTTGTTGAAATTGAAATTTTTAACAAACATATGGAATATGGGTACCCAAATGGACTGTTCACTGACTCTTGATGATGATGATGTGATTAGAGAGTCGACCGTTAAATGTGTTAAGACTTTTGAAAATATAGGCATGCAGACAAGTTGTTTTGCCTCAGTTGTAGTTGGGATGTGTTGATTACAGCTAGTTAGCCAAAGAGAATTAGAAGTAATGGTAATCCCAAGAAAAATGGTTTGGACATTACAACTAGGAACAAGAGGGTAAAGAGAAGAACAGTAGGAGAAAATTTTAAGATTCGGTGAATTGAAAATGACCAGTCAAGAAAGTTGAAGTCAGGAGTTATTAGTAATAGGTGATTCTGCGATAAGGAAATGAATTTGAAAAGTGAATGTGTCAAATGTCATTCGTGGGTTACATATGAAAACATACAAGGCATGTTCTGCAATGTGTTCCACATGTTTGAGATGGCATGGTGATTCTTGCAAAGAAAGATTTTTTGACAATTATGTGATTTATTTTTATTTATTTTTACATTTGTTGACCGGGATAGTCCGACTGGAAATATGTCCATTTTCAGCGGAGGCACGGGGAGAAAAGCTCCAAGACATTACTAAAAAATTACAAAGTGATTAGTTGCTAAGCAATATACAAGTCATTGATAGTTATTCAAAACAGATACAATAAACTGTTTAGGGTGTTTTTTTTTTTGTTTTTTTTTTATACTAAGCTATTTAGCATGATTTTCTTCATTCATGCCTTTTTAGTAGTGTTTCAATATTGCATGAGATTTACATATTTTAATTACAAATAGCTTAGTATACCTTCTCCAAATAGTACTGGTGTCTTACATAGTGCACCTAGTCTGTCTCAGAAGTATGTGACAGTAGTCTGTGTTTTCTACTCTGTTTTACAGCACATTGTCATTTTAAACAAGATATGGACTTAGGAATACTGTCTTCTTGCCGACAGTCTTAGGTGTCACATTATCTGTACTCTGTTAATGTAGCTATTAGGAAGTTGGATAATGTATATTTGAGAATTTCTGGAATTTTCTACCATAATTACTTCATAGTTGAAATATGCAGATAAGATTATTGCATGCCCATCTAATTTCATATCACTCAAGTTTATTTTTTGTCTGTTTGTTTGCACTCCAATTAACTTGTGGTCTTCACAATTGACAATCTTTGATCATGAACTTTTGGCAGAGGAGGTGGAGTTGTATTTCATTTCTTAGCATGATTTTCTTCATTCATGCCTTTTTGGTAGTGTTTCAATATTGCATGAGATTTACATATTTTAATTACAAATAGCTTAGTATACCTTCTCCAAATATTATAAATAGATATAGCGTAGTGTGTTTCTTTTTATTGTAGGAGTCGTACAGGCAAGTCATGAAAATGCGTCCTAAAGACCTGTGGAAACGATTAATGATCAAGTTTCGTGGAGAAGAGGGCCTTGATTATGGAGGTGTTGCTAGGTAAGTTTTTTTTTTTTTCCTGAAAAAATGTTCACTGCTTGAAGTAATATGGACTAAAGCAGTACAACTTACCAAAGATGCCTTGCTGTTTTAATACTTCCATGTATTAATATTTGATCTGTAGTAGTTTACTTCATTTGGTCTTCAGCCTGTGGGATACGGATCTGTATCGGATCCAAGATGGCAACTTTACTAGCATCTGCTCTTAGCTCCAAGCTCCTCCCCTTACCCAAAACACACCTCCACTACCTTCCATCCCCAGATCTCGTTTGCCGCAAAGAGCTTATGCATCGTGATCTTTTGTGCCCCAAGTTTTCAAGTGGGTAAAAATCTTTTAAAATATCTTTTTTTTCTTTAAAAATTGTTAGGTAGTGATAGAATAGGTTCCCCTTTCTGCTCCCCTCACTTGGTGCATTGAGTTATAGTGTTTTAGGGTAGTTAGCTTAGTTTGAATAGTTGTGTGGATTTTTTGCTTCCCCCCCCCCCCCATAGTGTTTCTGTGTGCGAGTGGGTGTTCTGAGAGAGAAAGAAAATAACATTTTCTTGTAAAATTTTCTTTCTTCTGATAGTATGGCTGACAAGCCTATTTTCAAAAGATGCACTGAGTGTAGCCATAAATTATCCCATGCGGATGGCCAAACTCTGTGTGTTATGTGCTTGGGCATAGCCCTTCTGAGTGTAGACTGCTCTATATGTGCGGGGTTCAACCCTCACGCCATTAAAGATAGGAAGGCCAAATTGGCCCTGAAAGGCCTTCTTCCCCCTTCAGAGACTGTTGCCTCGTCTTCGGTCACAGCAGCTGCTGTGGCCGCCTTTCCTTCTCTTCCCCTGGCTTCTCCTACTCAACCTCCTGTACAAAAGTCTGTGGAAGCGGAGCGGAAAAGGGGCAAGACAGAAGGGGAGAGAGTCGAAGGCGAATGAAAAGCAAAAGTGGTCTCCGGACCTCTTTTCTCTTGTAAAAGCTCTACGGATCCATGACTCCCCTCGGCCCCGATCTCCGAGGTTCTCCCCGGAGCAGGAGGTGACACGTTCAGCTTCTAGGGCCTTGGTGCCCTGACCCGCAAGGTTGGCGTGCATGGCCTCGTCGAGGTCCACCCGGTCTTTGTCTGAGGTTGATATGGATAAAATGATGAGGAGATTCATCCATACTCAGATCCAGATGGGGCTCTTGCCAGCCCCCTCTCCCTCAAGAAGGGGAGCTCGCTTCCTTTCTTCCAGCCGATATCTCCTTCTCCGATCCATCAGTCGGGTTCGGAGTATTCAGATCCAAGGATAGCTTTAGTCAGTGGGTTGGCGCCAATGGTACCTGCTTCCTCGACGCCGACAGCTGCCTGGAGCATTTCGGATCTGACCAGCTTGGATCCGAGCTGCTCTCTGAGCCGGAGCTTGGGTTTCAGATTCAAGGGAGTGGAACTTTTTTCATCTGCTCTGCCTTTGTTAGGCCAATTTCCCTCCCTTGGAGCTCCATCCTCTTCGGGCCTGACTCCGATTCTCTCGTCGGACCTTGGGAGACCAGCCTCCTTATTGGTTTCTCAGGAGGTTCGCTCTCCTTCGGCGTTCGACATGGTAGAAAGGGTTCTCAACGCTGGATAGAGACCCCCTGACTGTACCCTCGGACTCCACCCAGACCCCCTCGGCTCTTGCTACAGTCCCCGTCATTTTACCAGAGGGACAGCCCATGCTCAAGGAGCCCCAGATGGTTCCTCCTGAGGAACAAGTGGCTTGCGAGTTCCCCCCCGGAGAGCCCCACCGGAGAGGTGCATTGCAAGCATATGTGCAAGCGGAGGCACTTGGACTTCCCTGAGTCCCTCACCGAGGATACGGACTTGGATGATGGAGAAGGTTTCCCCTAGGTCACCTCCCAAGGATGTCTCCTTTGGAGACATCATGGAAATCCTGCGCCAACGGGTAGTTTAGTCTGCCCCCAAACCTTCTTGTGATGAGTCTGTGTTCCTGGAGGCTTTCTGCACGGGCCCATCTACTTCCTGGGTGTCCCCTCCCGCAAATCCTTTGTTGGATCTGGTCACCTTGCAGGCATTGAAGGAGCCGGACACCATGGAACCAATTCCAAAAAGACCCAACAAAATCTCAAGTCCCCCCACAGACAGACCAGCATGAAACAAGCCCCCCCCCCCCCCCATAGAGGATATGGTGGTAGCAGCAGCCACAAAGAAGGAACTTGCCCAGGAGAGTTCCTCGGTTCACCCTCCTGACAGAGTCGCGGATGATGGACCGCCTAGGGAAGCGGGTTTACGCTTCAGCTATCTTTTCAATTAGGACGCTGAACTACCGGGCCCATGTCACTCGACTCCAACGCGACCTGGTAAAGGAGCTGGAGGAGTCTCCCCCGAAGTCCATGTCGCAGGAGGACAGGACCTCATTCTCCATGAGGATGGCCACTTTAAAAGCAGTCTCCAATACGTCCATGCGACTAGGAGCGGCTAGGGTGGCTGGGTTCAGCGGGTCCATGAAGCTCAACACCTGGCTCAGATTGTCAATTTTCGGAACCCTTCAAGGCGTCATTTGCCAGTGCCCCTTTTGACGGCTCTTCCCTCTTTGGTAAGACTGTCAAAGAGACCAGAGTGAGAAGGGTGGGAAAACAGTCTGCCGTCAGGATCCACTTCTCGAACCCTCAAAGGTCCTTTTCCTGGAACCAGAGAGGACAAAAGAAGATGTAGTTCCGGAAGTTACAGTATTTCTGGGACACTCAGGGCTCTTCTTCCAGTAGAGGCAGAGGAGAACAGACTGGATGCCAGCCGAGAGGCAGAGGGGGTCAGAGAAATTTTGGGTCTCTCTAACCTTTCTCGGACAGACCCAGGCAGCAGCCCTGAGGGGTGGCCTTGACTGCTCTACTCTGGAGGCAGTCAGGGGAAGATTGTCCTTGCACCTAGTGGTATAGGAGTCCATAACATCAGACCGCTGGGTGCTTTAGATCATATCCTGAGGGTACTGTTATCTCCTTTGTGGGTTCCTCCAAATTTCCCAAACACCTCCCAGGCATGCCACCCATGCAAAGGGAGGCAGCAGTGCAGGAAATTCCCAAGCTGCTAGAAAAACGAGCCATCAAAACCATCCCCCTAGATCAGTCCAGATCGGGTTTCTACTCCAGGTTCTTTTTGGTGCCAAAGAAAACGGGGGACTTAAGGCCCATTCTGGACGTTTCTACCCTGAACCTGTCATTTGCTAAAGAGAAGTTCCGGATGGTCACTGTACAGTCCATCATGCTGTAATTGCAAGAGAGCAACTGGATGTGCTCGTTAAACCTCCAAGATGCTTGCTATCACATAAAAATGCACAGAAGCTCCAGGAGGTTCCTTCACTTCCGGCTAGGAGTCAGTCATTACCAGTTTTGAGCCCTACCTTTTGGTCTCACGACAGCCCCCAGGGTGTTTACCAAAGTGATGGCGGCAGTAGAGGCTCACCTGAGGTTTCAGGTCTATCCATACCTGGACGATTGGCTCCTCACTGCTCCCACCAGGCATCTACTCTCCCAGAGCAGGGATTATTTCCTGACTCTTGCCCTGCGTTTGGGGAGCACAATCAACGCATCCAAATCTTCCTGACCTTGGAGAGAGTACAAAACCTGAGGATGCATGTCTCCTTGATCTGCTACTCTCATCTCTCAACGGCGAAATCTGTGTTGAGGGCCTTAGGTTCGATGGCAGCAACCATGACTCTTCTCCCATGTGCCCGGTTACACATGAGAATTCTACAGTTGACTCTGGCTGTACAGTGGTCCCTGTTGGAACTACCATTGGCTTATCCAATTCAACTCATTCGAGTCTGCTGGTCGTCCTCATATGGTGCATGTGTTCTCCGGACATTTTGGAGGGACGACCTTTTGTTCCAGCCCCGGCCCAAACCACAGTGACCACGGACTCCTCCCAACTCGGGTGGGGTGGGCATTGTTTGGGCAGGACAGTCCAGGGCTTGTGGTCCCCTATAGAGACCAGCTTGCACATAAATGTCTTAGAGATGAGGGTGGTCCTTCTAGCGTTGCAGGCCCTTCTTGCTTTTCTTCCTCTGGGACAATTGCAATTCAGTCAGACAACATGTCAGTGGTGTGCTATATCAACAAACAGGGAGGGACCAAATCTTACCCCCTTTGTTGCAAGGTCATGAGAGTGTGGGAATGGGCAATCTCCACCAGTCGCTTTGTCATCGCAATGCACATTCCGGGATGGTCCAACATCCTAGCGGACAGGCTAAGTCGGACCATTCTGATGTCTTACGAGTGGTCTCTGAATCTTTCAGTAGCGGAACAGATCTTCCTCGAGTGGGGTCAAACTTGCTGCCATCTCTTCGCATCTCCTTCCAACGTGAAGTGCAGTGAGTTTTTCGCTCTGAACCCCCTGCCAGGAGATTCCCCCTGAGACACTCTACTTCATGCTTGGCCTCTCGGCCTTCTGTGTGCTTACCCGCAAGTACCTCTTATCCCGAGGTTTCTACAGAAAGCTTGTCGACTGGAGAGCAAAGTGATCCTCACTGCCCCATTTTGGCCTCGCCAGTTATGGTTTCCCTTCCTTTGGTCTCACCTTCTGGCTCCGCCTTGGATCCTGGATCCCATTCAGGATCTAATTTCACACCCTTCAGGGGTGCCTCATCCGAATCTGGACAGTTTGAAGCTCACAGCTTGGCTGCTCCAGTTCCTGTGATTGCTAGGACTCCTGGACTATCCTCCTCAGTTAAATCTATTTTGGTGGCTACTCATAAGTCTTCGACCAGGAAGTTTTATCGCAGCAAGTGGAAACATTTTTCCTGTTGGGCCTTTCAAAGGAGTTTAGACCCTTTCACTGCTCCTATTTCCTCCATTCTTGATTTTCTAGCTGATATTTTTCAACACTGAGCTAGTTCTTCTACTGTCAAGGTTCAGTTGCCTACCATTTCTCATTTTCAAGTGGACGAAAATTCTGCCTCTTTAGCCTCTTCCAGACTGTGTAAAGCCTTTATTAGAGGCACTTTTTTGTTATGCCCCCCCCCCCCGGTCAAAGATCCTTTTTCCCCCATGGGACCTTAATATGGTTCTTCAAGCTTTGGTCACTCTGCCTTTCAAGCCTGCTGCAACAGCAGATCTGTAATACTTATCTTGGAAAACAGCTTTTCTGGTGGCTATTACCTCTGCCAAAAGGGTTTCAGAATTACAGGTTTTGTCCAACAAAGTTCCTTACATGATTTTTCACAAAGATAAGGTTTTCCTTCGAACCAATCCATCCTTTCTTCCAAAGGTGGCATCATCAATCAATATCAGTCAGACCATCAATTTGCCTGTATTTTTTCCTAATTTTTCTAACAAGATGGAATACAAACTCCGCCTGTTAGATGTTCATAGACAGTTATGATTCTATTTACCCAGGAAGAAAAATTTCTGTAAATCTGATCAATTGTTTGTATCTTTCTATAAACCTTTTTTGGGGAAACCTATCTCCAAGGTCACTATTGCTAGATGGATTTCTTCATGCATCCTTCAGGTCTATAAGGACAGAGGCATATCTCCTCCAGGTCAGATGAAAGCTCATTCCACTAGGTCCATGGCTACGTCTGCATCCTTTTGGTCTAGAGTGTCTTTGGATGATATTTGTTCTGCAGCTACTTGGTCCTCATCTCATACATTTATTTCTCATTACAAATTGAATTTGACTTCCAGAAGGAGAGCATCCTTTGGATGTTCATCGTGTTTCACTGTTGCAGTCATTACATTTGGGTAATCTGCTGGCAGGTTGCCCTCAGTCGGCCTGATTAACAAAGTCTTGGGTCCTGCGTCAGTTGCTGTCCCTTCTTCCATGACGTCAGGTCGTCAGGGTATAAAACATACACCCGACGCCATTACATCAGTCTTTCTTGCCGCACGGTGCCCAAAGCAGAAGCAGTTCACAAGTGCCGGTCGGCCGACTCCTGAAATATTTGTTTTCGAGTTTCAGAACCTAAGTCTTCAACTTAAAGCTAAGTACCCCGTTTGGGAAACTTTTTCTTGCTCCTTACCGATGTCAGTAAAAGTTAATAATTGTATTACGTGTGGGAAGCAAATACCTCATAAGGATTTTCATTTGTACTGTATTCCTTGCCTAGGCCCTGACCACGACGTACCTTGCTGTCGGTTTTGTGCTTTATTTAATCAGCGCACTAATTGTCGTCTATACATTTTTGCTTCAAAATATTTCAGTTCTTGGTTTAATTATCCAGAAATCACATCAGTTAGCCATTCGACTACCGGAATACCGAAAAAACGGAAAGAAAAAGACAGAGACAGGCTGTTGATGTCCAGAACTGCTGACAACGTTTCTCCTAAGCCAGTCGCCAGTTCGCCGGTACTCAGTGAGGCACTTTCACAGCCCCTGATACCCACTACTTCTGATTCGCAGGCCTCTACTGAGACCTATTCGGAGTCTGGTATGCCGCGAGATGCTTCACATATGGAACCCGCGGATGTGTCTACCTTGGATGGGTCCGGAGCCGCTGAGCAGGCACCGGCTTCTGAGGGTATATTTAGACCTACAGATTGCATATTAAACCGACTCCAACTCCAGTGTTAAGGCCTAAATCTCGATCTATGTCTAAAAAAACGATGCCCAGGCCACATGTTCAGGCCCCTATGCCTAAAAAACAAATTATCAAAATGGCTGAAGATTGAATTACTCTAATCAGGAGTAGTCAAACCCCGCCCCCCCCCCCCCCCCAAGATGCTTAGGATTGAATTTGACTGAATCTTCTGAACAGGACTCTCTTTCTTCTAACTGGATAGATGGGGTACAAAGGTTTATACTTCTGCAACCTTAGCAATCAGGGCTTTAAACTGTCAATTCCATATGCTAAAATATCAACAGCATATCATGGGACCGCTTAAACAGAAAATGATGTTGATTTCTGACTGTATGGAGAATAAAGATTTGCAGGATTTATTGCATTCAGCTGTACAAGTTGGCAAACATACTTTGCATTGTGGTTTTGATTCTTTAGAGGTCTCTTGTAGGTCTGCTGTTACTGGGTCTGTGCTTAGAAGGCATGCTTGGCTTAGGGAGCAATCTCTGCCTGATCATGTTAAAGCAAAACTTTTCGATGCTCCTTTACAGCAGGATCGCTTATTTGGCAATAAGGCTGAAGAAGTTCTAAAAAAGATGGAAGGTAAAGCTAAATCTATGCAAACTGTGAAAGATTTCTTACAAGTGCAACCTCCTAGATTTAGTAGGCATTGGCCTACTAAGAACTGGTCCTTTCCAGCTCCTTCCAGAGTCACTACGGCCAAACCCAGACATTCCAAAACCACCAGGTTTCAGTCCCAAGGGACTTTCAGAACTAAACAATGGGGTGCTTCCACTTCCAAATCTGGAAACAACAAGGCACCACCCTGTGGTAAACAGTCTCAATGACTTCCCTTTGAAATTACCAAGCACTTACCTCTTTGAGGGAAAACTGTCTCTTCATTCAAGAAACTGGCAACTTCTAACCCAGGACAAATGGGTTTTAAATAGTGTCCCAGGGGTACAGATTTAATTTCTACATATCTCCAAACGGGTGGCAAGACCTGCCCCCAAATCTGTGGGCAGAGGCTCAGAAACAAGTATTTTCACTCCTAAACATGGGAGGACTATTCACCCAGTACCAGAAGAGGAAAAGGGACAAGGTTTCTATTCCAGACTTTTCCTGGTACCCAGAAAAGACAAATCATGGTGTCCAGTTCTGGACCTCTGTACTCTAAACACCTTCCTGGACATTCCAAAATTCAAGATGCTGACTCTTCACCAGTTACTTCCTATGCTAGGCAAGGATGCCTGGTTGGCAACTCCGACTTAAGAGAGTTTTACCTGCATATCCCAATCAGGGAATCTTGCAGAAGATTCCTACGCTTCAAAGCAGGCTGCATGCATTATCAGTTCTCTGCACTGCCATTTGGCTTGTCTATTCCGCCCAGGGTATTCACAAAGTGCCTGGCTCCATTATTTGCTTTTTGCAGGCAAAGAAATATTCAAATATATCCATACCTGGACGATTGCCTAATTCAGGCAGAAAACCAGGCCATTCTTCTAAAACATATGGTGTTTGTAAAAAGAGTTATAACCTGCCTAGGGTACACCATAAACGAAAAGACATCTCAGCTGGTACCCTCTCAAAAAATTACATTCCTGGGTGCAAGCTTGAATACAACTGGCCAGATGGCTTTCCTTACGCCAGAAAAGCAAATTCATTTGGTGACTTACTTCAAACAGGTGGCCACAAAAACTGCTATCTGCATGGCAAATACTGCAAGCCTTGGGGTTCATGGCCTCATGCATTCTTCTAATTCCATATGCAAGACTGCATATGGGAAAACTTAAAAAGTTTATACTCAACATTGTCACAGTCTGGAAACAATGATTCCTATCATACTTTGCCTGCGCCTAGAGTTCCTATGGTGGGCAGAGGCCTGCCACCAAAACAAGGGACTGCCATTCACACCACCCCCTGCCACCCAAACCCTAACTACAGATGCGTCAGATTATGCATCGGGGGCTCATCTGGCAGGGAGGTGCATTCAGGACAAATGGAGC
Source organism: Protopterus annectens (assembly GCF_019279795.1). Lineage (NCBI taxonomy): Eukaryota > Metazoa > Chordata > Ceratodontiformes > Protopteridae > Protopterus > Protopterus annectens. The sequence goes on from NC_056740.1 coordinate 277,729,002, forward strand.
CCAAATCAAATGCACCTTCATATCAATCAAAAAGAAATGCTAGCTGTACAGAATGCACTGACAGCCTTCAAGGACTACCTTCATCCAGGACAATTGCTGATAAAGACAGACAACACCACGGTTATGTGGTACATAATTAGGGGGGTACACATTCCTACCCCTTCTGCAGACTAGCCATGGCATTGTGGAACACGGCCTTGAGCTACCAAGTACAACTACAAGCTCAATTCCTGCCAGGAAAGCAGAATGTTCTGGCAGACGAACTAAGCAGAAATCTCATGGACCCTCACGAATGGAAACTGGAACCATGGATTTTCAACATGTTGACATGCAAGTGGGGGAGCCCAGACATAGATCTTTTGGCCTCACCCCAGAACTACCAGTTGGACAAATTTTTGCACAAGAACTCATCACAAAAAAAGCCTGGAAAGTGGATGCTCTGTCCTTCAGCTGGAAAAACCTATCAGTCTATGCCTTTCCCCCTCTGCCTTTGCTCTCCAAAGTTCTACTAAAAGTCAAACAGGACAAACCAAAAATGATTTTGATTGCTCCAGACTGACCTTGCCAACACTGGTACCCACTCCTGCGCAGTGTCACACATTTCTCCATGGCACCTGCCTCAGACACCTTCCTTACTGTCTCAGCAGGAGAATCAAATTCTGCACCCTTAGCAAGCCTGTGATGGATGTCATTTTGGAGGCGAGAAGACCTAGTACTAGAAAATCTTATGCTGACAAATGGAAAAGATCCTGTGCCTGGAATCAATCTCAAGGGATGAGCATAGCAGTGCCCAATTTACCTCAGATTTTGCAATATTTAACTGAGATGCTTCACAAGGGCCTGTCTTTTTCTTCCATAAAAATTCATGCGTCAGCCATTTCAGCTCATTACAACACAGACCCCCCTTCTCTCATCTTCTTCTAAAGCAGTATCTCAGAGGGGCCAAAAACTTGAGACCACCCAGGAGAGCTCCAACCCCTGCTTGGGACCTTAACTTTGTATTGGAGAAACTCAGTCTACCTCCTTTTGAGCCAGCTGCAACTGCAGACTTGAAATTTCTTTCCTGGAAAACAGCCTTCCTTTTAGCAATCACTTCAGCTAAAAGGATGTCTGAGTTACAGGCCCTTATGGCAGTGGAGCCTTTCATCATCTTTCATGCGGACAGGGTGTCACTCAGGACCAATCCATCATTCATGCCCAAGGTGGTATCCAGTGTGGCTCTTAATCAGTCCATTCATTTGCCAACTTTCTTTCCCAATCCACAGAACAAGGGAGAGCAGATTCTGCATTCATTGGATGTACACTCACAACTTAGATTCTACTTGGACAGGGCTAAATCTCGAAGAAAATCTGAACAACTGCTGGTAGCATTTGGTGCAGGGGTAGAGGGGAAGGCTATTTCAAAGCAAAACATTTCTAAATGGATAAGCCATTGTATTAATTTCTGTTATAAGCACCATGGAAAACCTATCCCCCAGGGGATCAGATCTCACTCCACCAGGGCTGCATCTACTTCAGCAGCCTTTCTCAGAGGTGTTCCTACCAAGGATATTTTAGAAGCTGCTACCTGGAGTTCAGTTCATACTTTCACCAAGCATTATCACTTACCAATTATCTCTAAATCCAGAGCTGGCTTTGCCACTGCTGTTTTGCAGGGCCTTATAGCTGGTCCTAATGCTGTATAAATCCATCCTCCCAACCTTAGCTTTGGGAATCTACCCAAATGTAATGACTGCAACAGTGAAACACTTTGAACATAGTACAGTTGTGTACACTTACCATAATGTAGATGTTCAAGTTTATTCACTGTTGCAGTCCTGGTTACCCTCCCTCCAGCCCCCTGTTTTTCTTTTAGTATACCTCTTCTTTCTTTTACTATGCTTAAAAGCCTTTTTGGTGTATTTGCTTTTGTTTGGAGGTATATTTTTGTGTTTCTAATTTTATATACATATATATATATATACATATATATATATATATATATATATATATATATATATATATATATATACATATATACATATATATATATATATATATATATATATATATATTGCTCCCCGTTTGGGGGGCACCTGATATCTGGGGCAAGAAAAACTGATGCAATTGCTTCGGCTGCATGTTTTATACCCATGATGACCTGATGTCATAGAAGAAGGGACAGCAACTGACGCAGGACCCAAGACGTTGTTAATCAGGCCGACTGAGAGCAACCTGCCAGCAGATTACCCAAATGTAATGACTGCACCAGTGTATACACTCGAACTTCTACATTTATGGTAAGTGTACAGAACTGTACTTTCTGCGGTGCTCCGGAATATCCTTCCATGAAGGGCTCCCAGGAGTTTAGTAGCTGGGGACTCTGTCCCACAGGTCGAAGACCAAATTAAGTAAACTACTTCAGATAGAGAAGTTATGTACTCATAACGTTCCATCTGAGTAGTTCTACTTCATTTGTCTTCAACCGTCCCTCAATCCTTTCCCCAGACCTTGGCATATGAACAGCCTACGGGCTACAGTTATAGGTCACAAGTATTTTTTCCGTTCGGGTTATAAGTATAAGGTTCAGCAAACTCGATCTGGGGATGGAAGGTAGTGGAGGTGTTTTATGGGTAAGGGGAAGAGCTTTGAGCTCAGATTAGATGCTAGTAAAGTTGACGGCTCGGATCCGATACAGATCCGTATACCACAGGTTGACGACAAATTAAGTAAAACTACTCAGAACGTTATGGTAAGTACATAACTTCTTTTTTCTTTTTATTTATAGCCTCTATAATTTTGTCAGTACCTTTTGGCTTGGTGTATAGCAGCAGGAATGTTGAACTTACAGTTATTACCTATTTGTATATCACAGCACATTTTGAAAGTGACAAATTCTTTGTTTGGATAGCAGCTTGATATTAGGGAAATATTTGTCTTTTTGTCTGATCCATGTCTCAGTCCCTTTGCACATGAAAAAGATGTTTGTAAATGAATTACAGTTCATAGAAAACATTGTACACAACAAATATATGTGTGTGTGTGTGTGTGTGTGTGTGTGTGTATATATATATATATATATATATATATATATATATATATATATATATATATATATATATATATAATATGGGTCCACTTTTAAATTTCGAAATACCAAAATGTCGAGTTTTAAGATACCGAACTCAAAACATCGAGATTGTCAAAAGTGAGCCAAAAAAAAAAAATACAACTAAAATAATGATTTTGCAGGGGGGCAAGCCCCCCCTGCACCCCCTCCCCAGTTTAATATGCCAACTAGGAGATTGCGCTACAGTGAAGAGAATAGTAAGTGTAACAGGATCATTACCGTTCTCTTCACTGTAGCGTGATCTTGGAGTTGGTATAGCATTACCGTTCTCTTCACTGTAGCGCAATCTTGGAGTTGGTATATTAAAGTAAAGGGAGTGTGGGGGGTGCTGAGTTTTTTTTTTTTCGTTCACTTTTGACTTTCAAGTTACCAAAATCTCGATATTTTGAGTTCGGTATCTCAAAACTCAAGATTTTGGTATTTCAGAATTTATAAGTGGACCCATATAATATATAATATTATATATATATATATATATATATATATATTTTTTTTTTTCCCCCATTGACATACAGCTTTGGGGAAAATAACCCCCACCACATTCAGTGAATCAGTGCTAACATACAAACACAAACTTCTGCAGAACTGGGGGTGCAGCATGATGGTTGCCATTACCCAACCAAACACACTTACACTTGTAAACTCACTTCCCTAGTAACTCCTGTAGTCAGATGGAATACTGTCACATACTGTATATAGACTTCTACAGTTTTCTATGAATTTTTATTCAGTGAAATAAGTTATCAGTAAATTGTGTTCGACCATTTGTGATTCAGTAAAATGAACATTCAGTAAAATTACATGTAACTTTATAATATCACATCTTGGAGCTAATCATCACGGATGCAGAAAGATCTGAAGGAGGTAACTGGTGTTAAATACCATCCATCCGAGTACCACTGAGTCCCAATAACTTTTCACAGTCTAAAGGTGAAATCTGATTGTATATTTCTTTCTGGAGGAAAAGGGAGATATTTACTAAGTAGGCTAAAGACTTGGGTTGTCTCGTATATGTCTCAGGTTCTGTGATTGTCATCACACTATGTTTTTTTACCTCAACTTTAGCTTTGTTCCTCCTACATTTACTGATTTTCCTGATAATGCTGGATATGTTTAAGGGTACACACCATGTTAAATAAATTATCTAAGTCTACAGAAAGACTTTTTATAAGTTACTACATAAATTGTATTCTTGGAAGGTCATCCAATTTGAAAAATAAAAAATGCTGCTCTTGATGACCCTCTGTTACAATCATTTAAAAAACAGTGCTATGATTTTTAATGATCAGAGGTTGAGAAATGTGAGTGTTAGTATTGCATGTCCGGTTTTCATTGCTATTCTTCACTTGATTACCTTTGAGAATGCCATGCTGTTTGTACACAGCTGTGGTCATTTTAGCATATGATGTTTTATCTATAAAGCCTCGCTTCAAACTTCATATTTACATCATTGGTGTTGCTTTGCACAGTCATGCTTTGGCGTACAGCACTGAAGTGAATTTTTGTACCATTTTGTTTGTTTTCCTCTGTTTCTTTCCTTCTTCAAATTTATTCATCCTTGCATTCCTGTTTGGTGGTGCTTTACAAGTGTTATGTACCAGCACTTCACTTTATCCAGCTGTCTGAGAGTCATTTTTTTTTACTTGATCAGACAAACTTTCATTTTTGTAAAAGAAAGCAGACTTTTTATTTATTTATTCAGTTTTATTTTATTTACTGGGGTAAGAGAGACAATCTCAGTGGGTTCATTTTTAGTCATAACCAATAGAATGCACAGATTTAAAAAAAGTACACCGTGCATGAGATGAACATCTGCGTTCATTAAATACATGTTTAATAAGTTATTAACTTCATAAAAACAAGCGTACATATTAAAGTAGGTGCAAAATAATTGACTAAAGAGTTAGATTTTTTTTTGGGGGGGGGTTAGGATTAATTCCATTTTTCTGGATCCTATGATAGAAGGCATTGTTGGCAGAGGAGACCTTATTAAATTGATATAAAGGGGATTTTGTAACCGAGAGGAAGAGAAGAGGGTTTCTAATAGCATCTGCCATGGAATATACAGTGGATATAAAAAGTTTACACACCCCCTGTTAAAATGCCAGGGTTTTGTGATATAAAACATGAGACCACAATAAATCATTTCAAAACTTTTCCCACCTTTAATGTGACCTGTAACCTGTATAATTCAATTGAAAAATAAATATGTTAGGGGAAAAATATAAAAAATAAAAAAACGTGCAATACACTGGTTGCATAAGTGTGCACACCCTTAAACTAATACTTTGTTGTGTGTGCACACCCTTAAACTAATACTTTGTTGAAGTACCTTTTGATTTAGTTACAGCATTCAGTCTTCTTGGGTACACACCTGCCATCAGTTAAAGAGACTCTGATTAACCCCAAATAAAGTTCAGCTGTCCTAGTAGGATTTTCTTGTCCTAGTAGGATTTTCCTGACAGTTACTCAGTTACCTGCTACAGCAAAAGCCATGGTTCACAGGGAGCTTACAAAGCATCAAAGGGATCTTGTTGTTGAAAGGTATCAGTCAGGAGAAGGGTACAAAAAAATTTCCACAGCATTTTGATATACCATGGAACACACTGAAGACAGTCATCAAAAAGTGGAGAAAATATGGGACAGCAGTGACGTTGCAAAGAACTGGATGTCACTCCAAAATTGATGAAAAGATAAGACGAAAACTGGTCAGGGAGGCTGCCAAGAGACCTATAGCAACACTGAAGGAGCTGCAGGAATTCCTGGCAAGTACTGGTTGTGTACTACATGTGATAACAATCTCCTGTATTCTCCATATGTCTGGACTACGGGGTAGGGTTGCAAGACAGAAACCTTTTCTTACACAGAAAAACATCGAGGCCCAGGATAAATTTGCAAAACAATACATAAGTCTTCCAAAAGCATGTGGGAAAATATGTTATGGTCTGATGAGGTCAAGGTTGAACTTTCTGGCCACAATTCCAAAAGGTACATTTGGCGCAAAAACACCTTGCATCACCAAAAGAACACTATCCCCATGGAGAAACATGGTGGTTGACAGTATCATGCTATGGAGTTGCTTTTCTTCAGCTGGAACTGGGGCTTTATTCAAGGTGGAGGGAATTATGAACAGTTGCAAATACCAGTCACTTTTGGCCCAAAACCTTCAGGCGTCTGCTAGAAAGTTGAAGATGAAGAGGAATTTCACCTTTCAACACAACAATGACCCCAAGCATACATCCAAGTCAACAAAAGAATGGCTTCACCAGAAGAAAATTAAATTTTTGGAATGGCCCAACCAGAGCCCAGATGTAAATACAATAGAAAATCTGTGGGGTGACCTGAAGAGGGCAGTGCACAAGAGATGCCCTCGCAGTCTTGACAGATTTGGAGCACTTTTGCAAGGAAGAGTGGGCAAATATTGCCAAGTGAAGATGTGCCATGCTGATAGACTCCTACCCAAGAAGACTGAATAATGTAAGTAAATCAAAAGGTGCTTCAACAAAGTATTAGTTTAAGGGTGTGCACACTTATGCAACCAGCGTATTGTAGGTTTTGTATTCTTTTGTATTTTTTCCCATAACAGATTTGTTTTTCAGTTAAATTGTACAGGTCACATTAAAGGTGGGAAAAGTTTTGAAATTATTTATTGAGGTCTCCTTTTTTGTATCACAAAAACCTGGCATTTTAACAGGTGTGGTCAACTTTTTATATCCACTGCATGCACATGGCCAGGATCAAACCTTCAGCCATTACATTAACTTCTTGTTATAACTTCAAATGTCAGTTTCTGTGGAATGTTCACCAAGTATACAAAGCTAGCAGCAATAATCTGGATGGAAAGAAATTCTCAACAGGCAGAGGTTGAACTACTGACAGCAAATGCCTCTTCTGGCAAACTTCTGATGTCTGAAAGAGTATTTTAACATGTCTGAAAGAGTTTTAGCTGAAATTCAGAAATGCAGTGCTTGCCACCCCTTGAGAATTTTATAATCAAGACTGTTTCATACTGACTCATCATTCATGTTGCTCTACGTCTGTGCTATAAAATGTTAGGCTGTTGATAAAAGTTACTGGCTGATGAGTTCTTGTCTAGACTTGGATTTCCCACTGAACTAGAGTTGCAATGACTGTTAGAATCAGAAGTTGTGCAGGGCATGCTGCCGAATACAGCTTATCTGCAAAAAAAAAAAAAAAATGGAGAGAAAAGTCATAGCCAGTGTAATGATCAGATGTGCAAAGGTTGAACAAACTAGCTTAGTTTTCAAGGCATATGGAATTTATTCCCTTGAACATCTGAGCTACAAAGACAACACTGCAGAGGTATATGCACAAAGACGCAGAGAGTTCACAGTTGAAATTGTAGTAAAGCAAGTAATCATTGCAGTAAAGGCACATGCTGCTGGAAATGGTCATGAAGTTGATGCTACAGTTAAATCCTCCCATAAAAAATGTAGTACTTCCACAATTCCTAAAAATAGTAAAAATGGGAAAAAGGAAAACACAGATCAGCGCTTTGCACTGAGGTGTAATAGTAAGTATGCCATGGTCCTTCTCTGTGTGACGTTAGAAGCTCCCTTTTTATTAAGGTAGCCTGCCAGCTTTTTTGCTGCTGGCCACAGCATACAGAATTCTCTGAGTCTGAATGAGTTTTTTGTTCAACGGAGGCAGCCGATTTCCAGGCAAAGCATTTTTTCTGCAACAACATGTTACTTA
>NC_056740.1:277737326-277757617 GCF_019279795.1 Protopterus annectens
GATCTTTTTAAAAAAAACCCAAGTACATTTCTAAACTGACAAGTGGGTACTGGAAGCAGCAACATTAGGTCTGAGTACAAAATGTAAATCTCTGTCTACACCCCTGGCTTCTGATATAAGAACTATACCAACCTTCTGTCTTAAACAATGATGTCCACACCAAACAAGGATGATCTCCATCTTGGAAAGCTGAAAGGGCCATGCCCACCTGAGTTAGCAATTTATAGTACTGGGTTGCTATGACAGTGATTACTGCAATTACTACACAGCAGGCTGCATGCAATTAGCAAATGGTGGCCACTAATTGGTGCAGAGGCCATCACATGCTCATGTGTAAATACCTACAAAAGCAGGCTGCAATCTCTGCCAACAAACTCAATCATTCTATTGCAGAGACTGACAGAGAGAGAGAGACAGAGAGAGAGAGAGAGAGAGACAGAGAGACAGAGACAGAGAGACAGAGAGACAGAGAGACAGAGAAAAGGAAAAAGAAATATTACCAAATCATACGAAGGAAAGGTATGTGACACATATCTATTTACTGGCATGTAGTAGATGTTATTGAAGAATGGTCTACATAATGTGAACCATTCATATGTGGCAGCAGTACTTATTTATGCATAGATGTTCTGCTACTGCTATGGACAATACAGTGTGTACCTGTGGGCAGTGGGACATACCTGTGAAATGTGTAGCTCAACATTAAATATCAAAGATGTGATCCATATTATCTGTGTTCTGTATAGTAGTGTAACCAATGGCTGTTGGGGGATTAGTGCTGACATTATATAAACATGGGTCTGACAGAACAACACATGCATGATAGTCATATTAAAGTGTAGCTTAGCACTGGCAACTGCTGTAGCAGTCTAGTATGTTTATCTAGCATTTGTAGCCACATATACCCCCCCTAATGTTAGTGTGTGTTCATATGTGACACCTGTTTGTGTTGCAGCAAAGCCCAACAGTTCAGCTGTGAGGTCCAGGGACTTACAAAAGTGTGGACCTTGTGTGTGTATGCCACACACATATGAAGAAATATATATGTGTCATATATATTCACATCTGTATATGTGCATAGAGCAGGGGACATATTGCAACTGTTTGTGAAGGGAGGAGATATATATGTTGGTGAAGGTTAGAATGCGCATATTTGTATGTAGGTTTTAGTGTGTGACAAACAAGACAGCATACAGTGCTGGTATATGACATGTGGTGGTTAAACACTGTGGGTGTTTTTTTCAGTTTGCAATGTTGAAGCCAGTGAGGCCTGCTAAAGCTACCTAGGCTGTGAACACCTGCAATGCATTTATCCCAAGACTGTGTGATTTTATTACATTACTGTACACCTCACATTCTTTGTATAATTGATATTCTCACTATGAAAGGTGAAATTTATATGTGCCTACATATATATGTATATGTACACCAATGGATGTGTATATGTATATATATATATATATATATATATATATATATATATATATATATATATATATATAAATTTGTTATATATACTCACACACCTACATCTACTTGTTGCAAAAGATTCTCTGTACTGTTGACTGACTGTGATGGTCGATGTGTTTGTGAATACGTCAAAGATATGTATCAGTGGGATAGCTTAGTGGGAAACTGTTTATGTCATGGTATTATGGGTCCTTGCTTTGATCCTAGTAAAAGCTGTGTATTCTGTTGCTAGGCAGATAAAGTGTTATTGCATACAGTGTGATTAAGTCCCTTGGTTGTAACTAGGGTGTGTCATTGGAGGCTAAAGCACTACATCTATGATTATTGATTGGTACTGATGTTGTATCCAAATCCTGTGTGTACTGTAGTACTACTTGAAGCTCTGGGCCTGTACAGCAAAGTATGGTGTATGTCCACATTGCTTGCATCCACTGTTTTGCGTGGTCCCTGTATTCATCACAGATTACATTTCTCAAGATTAAGGTTGTGTAAGTACTGACACACAGTACTGTATAGTATACACTGAAAGCTTATCTGGGTTGTCATACCTTTGTGTCCTGTAATTATGTCTGACGTGTGTGTGGGTATGTCTGTAACATGTCCTTTGACATATGTGTGGTAAAACATATAACTGTGTATCTAGCAATATTCATAGTGTACTACAGCAGTATGCAACCTATATTCCCAATTGTGCACATATTTTGAACACGGGTTTGCCATTAACAAGTTGTGTGGTATAATAGTAATACATTTATTGGACCTTAAACTCATTGTGATGGATGATATATTTCTTTATACATCAGCTTGATGTATATCTGCTATGGCTAGGTGGTGTATCGTGTTGCATACAGTGTGTCAGGTACTCTTGTATAGTCTTACATAGTGATTTTATTTTGTTGCTGTGCAGAACATGGTTCATTAATTTGACAGTGAGCCAGGCACTTCCAAGCAGTTGTGGGGTGAGCAGTGATAAGTGGCAGTTAAAGTGTTTCACTCTTGGTTAGATAATAGGTTGTTATGTATGGCAGTTCAGTGATATCTGTACTGTATAATATTAAATGTGCCATATGACTTGCTCAGACATATTTTCATATTTATGTCTTCCAGGGATCATGGTGCATCACAGGAACCCCAGTTACAGTAGTGCTGAAGATGACATAATTACTACCAGTTTGATTCAGCACTACAGTCTCATGTTCTCATGAACCAGCCAGGACCAGCAGGAGCATACTGCAATGTGGCAAGATGTTGTCCGCAGGGTAAATGAGGTAGGCTTGCATAACCGGACATATGAGCAGGTACGCCACCACTGCAGTGATCTTCTCAGACATGTCTGTCAGTGTGCTGCTGATGTGCAGTGACAACAGCTTGCAACAGGAGGTGGTGTTAATATCCACCCCCTCCCCACCAGAGTGGAGAAGCTGCTCCTGAGCCTGGTGGCACCTGCCCAACAACAACAGCAGGAGCAGACATGCACCATGATGGAGGTTGGAGCCACCCAGCAAGCACACATAGAGCATACAGGTAACATGGCATATCTGTAGACTACTGTTATCTGTATTGGTAGATCATGCATATGTGAAATGTGGAGTGTGTCATTAACATATGTGGACCCTGTTGTTGTGCAATACTGATCATTTGGAACATAATCTGTAGCCCTGTGAATGTAAACTGTTGTTGTGCTGTAAGATTGCAAACACACAGTAGCAATGCCACAGTTGTGGTCACTGACAAACTGTCTCATCTCTATGTAGGTCCCTTTGGGGTGACATCAAGGCAGCGGACAGATGCTGGTGATTGTGTTCTACATTTATTATTGTAAATAAAAAGTGCATGTCATAGTTAAGGTGTAGGCCATGTACACATGTAACACACCTACCCATAATGTATGCTGTGCATGTTTGGTGTAAGACCACGCACATCTCACTAATGTGATTAGCTGCCTCAAACACATGCAATACCCAGGCCATCTCAAACAAAGACTGTAGTGACCATTGGATAGGCACAGTTGATACTCAACATGCACATAACATACACATCTATGTCATACACAGAGCATTTTAACATGCTACACATAAATGATTCCCAAACCCTCTGTAAAGACACACTCTAGTATCCAAAATCTCATCCACACATTACACATAATATACCTGAGGGTTAGAGGCCTATCATGGGGCATTTAAACACTCTGCAACACACTACACATTCATGTCAGGGAATGCTCCTTATTGGCCTCCTTACAAACTCATGTAACAACTGGTTGTGAAATGGTGAATGTAGTCAAGGTAGTACAGTTCCAGTACAGCATGAGTAGTGCTGGCTTGGAAAACATTTGTAGCCTTGAGTAACCACCTGATGCTTCATGATGATGGCCTATGGTACTATGCCCCATCCAGTTATTGTAACCACAGTACTACACATAGCTTTCATTGCTATACACCTTGCTATACACCATCAATTATCCATGCACCACTAATGATGTTGTGTGAATACTCATCATGCATGTGCTAAAAATGTGTCTACAATTATTTGCTAAAGACACAGAGGGTGTGATCAGCATTGGATACCTATCTGACACACAGATACACATCCAGCCATGGCATGTACTCCTGTTTGTTATGGTGCACAGTACATTACAGATTTTGAGTACCTGCACAGCAATGTTGTGTCCATGTATGCATTGTGTTCCAGGGGGAGGCCCATCACCTAATAACAAAACACATGCATCAAAGCCATGTATACTGTTAGTAACAAAGACTGTCTACACTTGCACTGCATGCTGTTGAGCAACACATGTCCTGCATGCTGACATGTGTGATATGACTGTTTTGCTTGTAATACTGTACCCCACCATCACCTGCTATTGTGTATGTTCTGAGATTGCTGGTGTTGTGTGTCTGCTTTAGGGAGGAGTGTATTTTTGTGTGTGTGCATGTGTGCATGTGTGCATGTGTGCATGTGCACATGTGAGCATGTGGTCTGACATCATGTTCAGGTCTTAAAGTGTGATTCCTGTTTTCCTCTCACAGGTGCCGAGGTGGGGCTGGCTCAGTACAGCAGGGAACCTGATGTCAATGAGACAGACAGTGATCATGAGGATAGGTGTGTTGATGCACAGGCAGGTTTGTCAGCGTCTGTTGTTGGGCCAACAATTGACAGTACACAAGTCTCCACCCCATCCATGAACACAGTCATACTGCCTGTACATCCATCATCACCATTGCCCTTAGCTGAGGGACAGTGTATGGTTGGCACTGCCAGAACAGTGTGGTATCTATGGCACATGTATCAGGATACAGCAGCCATAATCAGATGTCTGGAATGGTACCACATAGGCAGATGCCCAGGGGTTCTCATCAGAGCACTGCTGGTCATCATGCCCCTGGCAGATGTGCCACACCTCTTTCTACCACACGCATGTTCCAGGCTGTCATGGAGGCACAGACACCAATGGAGCGGTACACCAGACAGGGACTAAGGGCACAGAGGGCTCATAACACCTCTGTAAATGACAGTATCAGTGACCTAGCAGGTGCCATGCATAATTACACTGAGGTCATTGATAGATGTTGGGGTGAGACATTGGATGTCCTCCACAATGTCATGTCCATGTGTCAGGACAGTGCGGGATGGTTGAGATGTCGATGTAGACATATGCCAGCAACATCAGCAGCTGGAGGTTGCCGTGGACGTCCAGCAAGTCACAGCTGCTCCCGTAGTTCCAGTACCAGCCCCAGCAATGTTGGGGGGCTGTCCATAGACCATCCTAGAAGAGCACGTGTACATGGCTCTGGCCAGTCCCAGCAGGGACCTGGATCCAGTGGACATATGTCAACCTCTTTGGATAGTACCCAGTCTGGATTAGTACCTGATACTGTCTGTAGCACCCCTTCCAGGCACAGGTTCCATATCCATGGCCAGAGACAGTGATCTGTAAAGCCTGTCAGTTACAGTCTGTAGCTGTCTCAAAAATCCCCGTATATGGCCGCCACATGGTGGAACTGTGTGCATGCAGGCACACACATAAACCAGAAACCTAGGGCAAACACATACCCGCACACATTGCATCAACATTGGCCCATAACAGTACTCATGGCCCTCACACACACACTCACACACACATGTCGATTCTATGGCTCAGAGTAGGCCTCTGGCAAACCAACAACACACCCTGTGTATATGATGAAGCGTGTGCCACCTCCTGTCATCTGTAACATTGATGCAGGAACAGGTTAACATGATGCTGATGCACAGGGTGACTTTAATAAAGTATAGCAATGGTTGAATGTGTAGCATGTTGTCAGCAGTAAAGCGTAATGATATCCTTGAAGGTGCAGCTGAGCAGGCATGATGCATTAAAGCTGTAATTAGCAATGTTGTATTGTTTCCACCAGTGTTTATTCCAATTGTGTTTTGTTTGTCCATGTGCCACTTGGCTGATGTGTGTAGTTGTGTCAACATGTGTTATACAGTGAACAGTAAGTGTGGGGTGTGTGCAGCACAGGTTTTCAGGTTTGCATTTGTGAACATGGTGGAGGTGCACTGTCTGCATGTACGTGCATATTGGACACATGGGCAGGGTGACATGCCCTGTATTGGCCAGTGTTAACACTCCATACTTTCTATTGGTGGCCAGTATGCATTGTACTACACACATTTTGGAACTTGAGTACGCATGTGTGTGTGTATGACATGGGTTGACACACTGTGCTGTGGGTGATGCTGTTGTTGCTATCTGTTATTGGTTTGCATTACTTAGGTTAACACTGTCCCAGCTGCATAATCCTTTATTAATGCACACTGTTCACCTACAGGGTTACATGGACCGTGCTATCACAAACACAAGAAATTCTCACTTATACAGTAAAAGTGCATTAGTCTCATGGACCCCTGCCATAAACTAAATATATAATAGAAGATGTGAAGTTGTACCAAAAAAGAGTTACATACCAAGAAGGGATAACCTCTCTGGTCAGTATAATTGTGAAAATACAATCCCTCAATATACATACAAGGCAAGCTTCAAAATACAAAATGGCAAGGATTCCAAAGACAACACTAAAGCTTTCTTCAGTGTTGTTCATAATCTACAGGGGAAATCTCAGATCAGGTCACAGTTAATGTAAATAGTCACAAAGTACACTTATCTGACTGACATTACCAATTCCTTGTCAGACAGTTTGAATGCGGATTTCACCACCCTGTCATTACACAAGGGCCACATTTCCAGACCTGAAGAATGTAAAACCTGATGATTCACAGACACTCTAATTAAAACATCTCTTTAACAAAGTACACACCACAGTGGCAATGGTACTGGACAGTGTGCCTGGCTGTGTCATACACAAGCTGACATATGAAGTCACCACTCACCTAAATGCTCTTTCCAGATGCAGCCTCTATACAGGTTACATACTTGTGGAATGACACACGGTAATGGTATTCACAGTCCACAAGGGTTGAGCTACAATGTCTTCTTCTTCTTCTTCTCCTTTCAGATGCTCCCATTAGGGGTTGCCACAGTACATAATTTCTTCCTGCCCTCTGCATTTTGCGCTGTCACACCATCCACCTGCATGTCCTCTCTCACCACAGCCATAAACCTCATCTTAGGCATTCCTCTTTTCCTGTTACCTGCTGGCTTCATCCTTAACATCTTTTTCACAATATACTCTATCCCTCCTCAGCACATGTACAAACCAACTTAATCCTGCCTATCTGGCATGGACTACTAACCTTCAAAGCTGGCCTGACCCTCTAATATACTTATTCTTAAACCTGTCCACCCTCGTCACACCCAGTGCAAATGTTAACATAAACTGATTAAGGGTAGAACTACAACAGGTCCTGGAAACTCTCACCCTATAAGCCAGACCAATGTTATCCGGAAGGCTATGGAGCACAGCATTATGAAACTCATTAACAGAGACATTATGAACCTGCAAACACTGCACCATACCCACTTGGGTTCTCTAAAGGCCAGATCATGGCTCCTACACCTAGTAGACTTCAAGCCAGTCAACAAGGCTATAGGTGAGGGAGGGGAGGTCAACACAGCCAAGCTATAGCTCACCAGCAATTCATACCCACCCCACATACTGGTATTATACATAACCTCAACAGACTGACCATAAACGATTGTTAGATGATGGCTTGACAACTGACACACAGATGTAGGACACACACAATAACATTTACAGCCTCCATGTACTATTCTATGCCAGTAACAAGTGATATTAACCTGCACTCAGTCCTGGGATCACTCCTGTTTGGCATATAGCTTTCTTAGGTACAAGCAAACACAGTAGGGATATGTCTTCCCATGTTTGATGACAGTGCATACTGTGGGCTATACTTTATTCTCCAGATGACACACACATCCTCCAAAAGGCTATCATACAGACAGATACATGGTGTCAAACTCATGCTGTAAAGCTATAAGCCAAATAAAGCATAGTTATCCACTTTTAGAAAACAAAGTTTCCCCAGAGTACCACATAGGTAGTAGCCCCCAAAATGTGCAACAGGTACTAATGTATACACAGAGCCATGTGTTAAGTCATCTCTCCTTTGATAATCACATTACCAAAGGGTTTTGGAAATCCCTCTGTGGAGCACATAAGCAATAAAGGGTTTGCATGCAGATCCACAGAGGTTGTTGCACACCTATAATGATTAGTCATCTTTGCCAGAGTTTGCTTGCTTTGGAACAGGTTTCAAATATATCTCAAGCATAAACCCTCACTCACACTCTTCAATAGAAACCGTGATGAGTGGATGTGAAACGGAAGACGTAGCCCAGGGATCACTGCAGTGGCTAAGCTTGTCACAAGCATACAGAAGTGACCTAAGATCTGGAAAGCAGCAGCAAGATCTGGCAAAGATAACAGATGTGTTCATGGAGAAAGCAGAGTACCCACCTATGAAATACTTGAGGTCACATATATGTATATGGATTTGCCACACAGCTACCTTACATGTGTAATGCACATACAGTTGTCATTGTGATATGTCATACACTAGAAAAATCAAAACCCACTTAACATTGGCCAACGGTGTCACACACACACACACAGTCAGCAAGTACAAGATTCAAACTCTTTCCTAACTACATTATGATAATGTAGCAGGATGCATTTACATGATGCACTATACACATTCGTGAGATTTCACCTTTCCACAGGTATATTTGTAGGATGTTGACATCATCAGACTTGACAAAGATGAGTATACCACTTTTAAGGGGTGTGAGTAGTCTCCAAAATGGCTGCTCCTCCCCACAAAGACACACACACACAGTAGACAAGTGCAGGATTCAAACTCCTACCTAACTACAATAGGATACTATAGAAGTATGCGTTTACACAATGCACTATACAGATTACTGAAATTTCACTTTTCCACAGGTATATTTGTAGGATGGTGACATCATGAGACTTGACAAAGATGAGTATACCACTTTTAAGATGTTTGAGTAGTCTCCAAAAAGGTTGCTTTTCCCCAGGGAGATGCATGCCCTCACACAGTTGGCAAGTGAAGGATTCAAACCCCTACCTAACTATATTATAAAACTATAGCCATATGCATTTACACAACATGCTATACACATCAGTGAGATGTTACTTTTCCACAGGTATATTTGTAGGATGGTGACATCATCAGACTTGACAAATATGAGTATACCACTTTTAAGGTGTTTGAGTAGTCTCCAAAAACATTGCTTCACCCCAGGGAGACACATACACTCACACAGTTAGCAAGTACAGGCTTCAAACCCCTACCTCACTACATTATGATATTACAGCAGTATGCATTTACACAATGTGCTATACACATTACTGCAACTTCATCTTTCCACAGGTATATTTGTAGGATGGTGACATCATCAGACTTGACAAAGATGAGTATACCACTTTTAAGGTGTGTGAGTAGTCTCCAAAAAGGTTGCACCTCCCCCAGGAAGACACACACACAGTTGGCAAATGCAGGATTCAAACTCCTACCTAACTACATTATGATAATGCAGCAGTACGCATTTACACAACATGCTACTGAATTTCATCTTTCCACAGATATATTTGTAGGATGGTGACATCATGAGATGACAAAGATGAGTATACCACTTTTAAAGGGTGTGAGTAGTCTCCAAAAAGGTTGCTCTCTCCACAGGGAGAGACAGACACAGACACACACACACACACACAGTTGGCAAGTGCGGTGTTCTTAATCCAAACTAAGTACATCTTTACACTTCAGCAAGCAATATGGAGTTACAGGGTGCAATACAGACATTACTTGCTGACAGTTTGCACAAAGGTTTTTTTCACATTTGCTAACCTCAGCAGGCTTATCATACTAGGTGTATTGTGACTGTATTGTATGCGTAGGCCATGACCATATCATATATGGGTTGATGCACCACATGCTGGCACATACAGGGTCAAACCTTGAGTAGCATCTTACCTTCACATACATGATACTGCAATATAACAGAAAGATGATAAACGTCAACAATTGGCTGAGCTTCTGGTGTCATTCAAAGGGGATCCAGTCTCTGTCTGCCTCTGATGACATGATAGCCAAGCCTTGTTGCTTCGCTAGAGATGGTTTGCACCTGTCGCTCCTATGCTTCTAAATACTGGCCAAGGTTCTTGCTGTCCCCATATTACCTTTTTTGTCAAGGCTCAAAGGTTCATAGGTTCATAGGTAGGTACTAGGCTATCAGCCCTGAGGCCTATACAAGCACAGCCAAAAAGGTACCCTGGCTTTTGCCACCCAAGAAATGTATTTTCCTGTGCCACTGTTGAGCAGAGACACTAAAGTGATCCCCAGGGTGAATTTCCTATTTCCCATCCAGTCATCAAGATTTTTCTTGAAGAGTGCTAATGAGGAGCTTTGTTTGATATAGATAGGTAGTTTATTCCGGAGTATGTGAAGTCTCTGGGACAGGAATCTATCCCTCCAGCATGTTCTGTTTATTGTGGTGACAAGGTTTAGGTCCCTAGAGCATGTAGGTTCATAGGGTCATAGGTAGGTACTAGGCTATCTGCCCAAGGGCATTTATAAGCCTAGCCAGAATGTGTTGGCTTTCACCTCCCTTTTAAATTAGTTTACTGGGCCTCTATCTAGCAGGGCCACTGAAGTGATCCCAGGGGTAAATTTACAAATTCCCATCCACTCATCAAGATTCCTCTTGAAGAGAGTCTGCGAGGGGCTCTGACTAACATCAACTGGAATTCTATTCCAGAGCGAGGGAAGTGTCTGGGACAGGAATCTATCCCTCCAGCCCGTCCTGTTTATTGCTTTGCTGAAGTTTGATTCACTGTGGCTCTAAGAGATTTGTTTTTCTTGAGGTGGAGCATGCCATTAATTCTGGGTTGGACATGGCCTTATATGTCAGGCATAGATCACCTCTGAGCAGGCAGTAAGCAACCGAGTAGAGCTGGAGTTTCTTTAGTCGAGCTGCATAGGGCATCTCTTTGAGGCCCATGATCCTCTTGGTGAGGTACTTCTGTGGTCTTACCAGCTGTTGCAGGTGCCAATTAAGGTACATACCAAATGGGGCAGTGTACTCTATTATGGGCCTAATGAGTAATGTGTAGAGGGGCACAATGACCTTTCTTGATCTAGAGGTGAACCCTTTTGTGATTAGGTGGGCTACATAGAAGGAATATCTAACCACTTTGGCAATGTGATTATCAAAGGAGAGGTTACTATCTACCTGGGTCCATAGGTCTCTAATTACATTTTCCGTACCTAGTGGATTACCACCTATGTGGTAATTCGTGGGCACTTTGTTTTTTCCAAAGGGGATGACTATGCATTTTCTGGCATTCAGTATGAGGCCATGGTTTTGACACCAGGTATCTGTCTCTGTTAGACCTTTCTGGAGGATGTCTGTGTCAGCCAGAGAGTCGATTATGGCCCCCAGTTTGCAGTCATCTGCAAACTTGGTCAGCCATAGTCCTCCCATGTTTGCCTGTACCTCAGAGAAGTATATACTGAACAGGAGGGATCCCAGGACCGAGACCTGTGGGATGCCACTTGTGACTGGTTTAGAGTCGGACATGGCACCTGCAACTCTGACCATGTGTGTTCTATCCGTGAGCCAGTTGGCCACCCATCTCGTGACATAGGGGTTAATGTTCAGGCTGGTAAGCTTGTCTATGATGCCAGAGTGGGGAATGGTGTCAAAGGCCTTAGTGAGGTCCAGGTAGGCTGTGTGGGCTACCTTCCCTTCATCTATGGCCTTGGTAACTGTTTCAAAGAAGTTAACTAGGTTTAGGAGGCAGAATTTGCCTTTAACAAAGCCAAATTGGGTAGAGTCCCGTGTCTGGAGGTTCCAATGTCTCTGTTTATGAGTTCCATGATAATTCGCTCCATAGCCTTGCAGACCAGGCTGGTCAGGCTTATAGGGCGATAGTTCCCAGCTTCAGTTGTGGCACCACCTTTGTGGAGTGAGATGACTGTTGCTCTATGCCATTCTTTGGATACATAGCCTGTGGTAAGGCTGAGTCTGAACAGTGAATTTAGGTGAGGGTTTAGTTCCTTTTGGCGCTCGTGTAAGACGCAGCCTGGGACACCATCCTGTCCCACTGATGCTGTGTTCTTAGCTTTGGAGAGGGCTGTTTTTACCTGCATATCCGTGATGTCTGGGGCTCTGCATTCTTCTGGGATGGACACAGGACCTTTTGGGGGTGAGGGGGGTGAAGTTTGCACTAAACTTGTCTGCCAGGATGTTGGCAATGTCAGTTGGTTCAGTGTATTTTTTGCCATTTTGCAGTAGCTCAAAGCATATCTGAGAGTTGCCACCTAAATGTTTGATATAGCTAAAGAAGGCTTTGTGGTTATCTTTAGATTCCTTGGCAATTTTTCTTTAGAAACTAGCCTTGGATGATTTTATGAGCGATCATAGTTTCTTGCTAATAATGATCAGTGATGCCTTTTCTTTCTGGAATTTTGCTCTATCATGTAGTAGTTTCCTCCTTCTGTTGTATAGCTTATTTATGGCCAAGGACCACCAGACTGGTTTCCTCTTTTTGGAGGAGTGAGTCTTGGTTTTATTCGGGATGGCTCGATCCATGCATCCCTGTAGATGCTCATATAATGCACTTGTAAAGGATTCTGCGGATTGGATAGCATTATCCTGTAGCAATGGGGCTTTGAAACTTTCCACTTCGGTCTTGAGAAGTGTGAAGTTTGCTTTTGAAAAGTTTTTCACAGTGGTTTCCTTGACTGGGATGGGGTCGGGATGTGGATGTCCAGTGTGATTACTTTATGATCTGATCTTACCAGCGAGGGGTTTACCTCTGGTGTGGAACACTGATCCCCCATATTGGTGATGATCAGGTCCAGTATGCTGTCACCTCTAGTTGGCATGGTGACCAGCTGTTCCAGGGCGTTTGAGTTTATAAATTCTAGGAAGCATTAGACAAAGGAGTTTGTACTTGAGTAATTCTCCCAGTCAATGTTTGGGTAGTTGAAATCTCCTAATATCATGATGTTTGGTAGGACCTTTATATTTTCCAATGTTCTCAGGAATGCTGAGTGAGGGTCCTAAGACAAGGTAGGTGATCTGTCGCAGGCTACAATCTGATAAGCAGCTTTGCCCACTGTTAGTTGCACTTGGATGGTCTCAGAGGCTTTGTGC
Organism: Protopterus annectens; assembly: GCF_019279795.1. NCBI lineage: Eukaryota > Metazoa > Chordata > Ceratodontiformes > Protopteridae > Protopterus > Protopterus annectens. The sequence continues at coordinate 277,750,447 of NC_056740.1, forward strand.
TGTGCCACTAACCTGGAGGTGTGGGTATCATTTATGAAAATGGAGACAACCCCCCTTTTGTATTTCGGTCTGGGAATTGGGGCCGAAGCTTGGAGAGATTGGGATTTAAGTGGAGCATGTCCAACAGCTCTGTGTTTGACATAGCTTTGTATGTTAGGCAGAGATCACCTCTGAGTAGGCAATATGCGACAGAGTAAAGCTGAAGTGTTTTGAGATGGTCTGTGTAGGGCATGTATTTGTGGCCGCTAATCCTCTTTGTGAGGTATTTCTGCTGGCTTTCCAGTTGCTGTAGATGTCTTGTGAGGTACATACCAAAAGGGGCATTATACTCTATAATAGATCTAATGAGTGATGAGTAGAGGGGAACAATGACTTATTTTTTTCTGCATGAGAAACATTTTGTGATGAGGTGTGCCATGTAGAAGGATTTCCTGACTACTGTGGCGATGTGATTATCAAAAGAGAGTCTACTGACCACCTGTTTCCCAAGGTCTCTTATCACACTTTCAGTGTTAAGTATACTACTGCCTATGTTGTAGGTCATGGGTACAGAGTTTTTACCAAAGGGGATGACAACGCACTTTTTGGCACTGAGCTTGAGGCCATGGCTTTGACACCAGGCATCTGTCTCAGTGAGGCCCTTTTGTAGGATGTCCACATCGTTAGTAGTTTCAATTATGTCTCCTAGTTTGCAGTCATCTGGGAACTTCATTAGCCAAAGACCTTCTGTGTTAGCCTGTACTTCAGAGACGTAGATAGCAAACAGGACAGGACACAGGACTGAACCCTGTGGTACTCCACTTGTCACTGGTCTGAAATCGGACTTGGAGCCTGCTACTTTAACAGTGTGGGTGCTGTCAGTGAGCCAGTTGGCAACCCATCTTGTGACATAGGGATTTATACCTAGTTTAGTGAGTTTATCTATAATTCCAGAGTGGGGGATGATGTCGAAAGCCTTGGCAAGATCTAGATAGGCTGTGTGAACCACCTTACCCTTGTCTGCGGCTTTGGTGACTGCTTCGAAGAAGTCTGTCAGGTTTAGAAGACATGATCTGCCTTTTACAAACCTGAAATGGTTGTGGTCCAGAGTTTGGAGATTACCAATGTCTTTGCTTATAAGTTCCGTGATGATACATTCCATGGCCTTGCAGACCAGGCTCATCAGGCTAATGGGGCGCTAGTTCCTGGGGTCTGTGGTGGCTCCCCCCTTGTGTAGTGGGATAACTGTCACTGTGTGCCATTCAGCAGGCACAAAGCCTGAGGTGAGGCTATGATTGAACATGGTACTTAGGTGTGGTGCCAGTTCATTCTGTAGTTCGTGTAGAACACAGCCTGGGATGTTATCTGGTCCCATAGATGCTGTGTTCCTGGCTTTGGAGAGTGGTTTTTACCTGTGCAGCCGTGATGACAGCAACTTTGCATTCTTCCGGTATAGAGATGGGCTCTTTCATGGGTGAGAGGGGGGTTAGCACTGATCCTATCTGCCAGGATGTTGGCAATATCAGTTGGGTCTGTATATTTAGTGCCATTGTGCTGTAACTCAGAGCAGATCTGAGTGTTGCCATTGAGATTCTTGACATAGATATAGAATGCTTTGTGGTTGTCTTTAGAATCAGTGGAGATTTTGTTTTTGCAACTAGCTTTGGAGGATTTTATCAGGGATCGCAGCTTCTTACTGAGGCTGACCAGGGAGCTCCTCAACACATGGGTTTTGCCCTCTTTTGCAACAGTTTCTTCCTTCTGTTGTGCAGTTTGTTTATGGGTAGGGGACCACCAGATTGGCTTCCTTTTCTTGGAGGATAGCATCTTGGTTCTGTTTGGGATAGCACGATCCATGCACTCATGTAAGTGCTTATAAAGTGCAATTGTGTAGGATTCAGTAGTCGTAACTGTATTGTCCATCTGCATGGGTGTCCTGAAGTTCACCACTTCTGTCTTAAGAATCATGAAGTTGTATTTGGAGATATTTTTTAACATGGTTTCCTTAATGGGGGGTGGGGTCAGAATGTGGATATGTAGGGTAATTAGCTTATGGTCAGATCGGACCAATGAGGCGTTGACTTCAGGTGTGGAACACCGGTCACTCAGGACAAACCAAACCCCGTAACCAACACAAATAACCACAAAGTGAGCTAAATGCTACTCATTGCCCGAAGTCTCAGCCTCCAGATGCACACACTCGAGGCACTTCTCAGTATGGAGAATATTGATATCTGTGCAGTAACAGAAACCTAGTTCAAGGCTCCAGAGAGCACACCAGCACTACCAGGATACTACTCATTCCATAAATTCCAGCATCAGAACCTGGATCATAGCACATAGGGTGGGGATGTATCCATATTCATCAAGGATACCTACACCTCTCTCTACATGCTCTCTACAGGATATGTACTCATAGAATGTTGCACAGCAACGTTCTTCCCACTCCACAGGGGTGGGGCCACAAAAGACCCTTGGCATTCATGCTCTATGAACCTGATGAGTCTGATCTGCAAGGCAATGGAGCCAATCATAATGGAAGCCAACAATAAAGACATTGGGAATCTTCACACAGTTGAGCACACCCAGTTTGGCTTTGTCAAATGCAGATCATGCCTCCTGAACTGGGTGGATTTCTTTGAGACAGTTACCCAGCCTACAGATGATTGAAAGGAGCTCCACACAGCCTACCTATACCTCGCTTAGGCCTTTGACACCACTCCCCAGTCAGGTATCATAGATGAACTCACCAACCTGGGCATGAATCCATACATCACAAGATGGATTGCAAACTGGCTCACAGATAGATCCCACAAATTAAGAGTTGCTGGCTACATGTCAGACTCTACACCGGTGACAACTGGTGTCCCCCAGGGTTCAGTCCTGGGGTACCTCCTGTTTGGTATAGACTTCTCAAAAGTACATGCCAACACAGGAGGGTTGTGGTTGATTAAACTTGCTGGGAACTGTAAAGTGTTTGCCATGACAGATTCCCCAGATGACGTAAATATTCTCCAGAATGGACTCTATGAGACAGATGTGTGGTGTCAGAATCATGGCCTCAAGCTCAATGTGGAAGAATGCATAGTAATCCCCTTTGGTGAAAACAAAGTACCCACAAACTACCACATAGGTGTTACCTCTTAAAACTGACAAGGTAATAAGGGATCTGGGGACACAAGTAGATAGTCATCTTTCCTTTGACAACCATGTTGCCAAAGTGATTGGGAAATCCTATGTGGCCCACCTAATCAACAAAGGGTTTGCATCAGGATCAAAAGAGGTAGTGGTGGCCCTCTACTCTTAAGTCATCAGACCCATCATTGAGTACAATGCACCATTTTGGATATACTCAACTAAGCATATCCAGCAGCTGTAGAGACCAAAGAGGTACCTCACCAAGAAGATTACTGGCCTCAAACAGTTGTGTTATGCAACACAACTGGTAAAACTAAATCCGTTCTCTGTTGCGTACCACCTACTCAGAGGAGCACACTGCCTAACATACAGAGCCATGTCCAACACATAACTGTTGAACATGCTCCATCTACAGATAACAAAATTGAGTTGCACTACACACTCCAGGGATATGAACCTCATCACAACAATGAATACAACATGCTGTTGGGATAGAGTACCATCCCAGACACTTGCCTTACTGTGGAACAGAGTTCCAATGTACATCAGACAGAGCCCCTTGCTGACACTCTTCAATAGGAACCTTGATGAGTGGATGGGAAACAGACAATTCACGCCAGGCATCACATCAGCAGCCCCACTAGGAAGGGGCTTAGGGTACTAACTATTAGAACAAGGGCTTGGGAGACTACCCAATGGGATGGTGAAAGCTGCACAATTTGCCTAGGCTAATATATGCCTTCATGAAGACAGTCTACTACATACCTATGAACCTATGTGACAGGTACATGCCTACAGATAGTAGATGTGTACTTCATTGTACAGTCATGTTGTACAGCAGGAACACGGACCACATACACTATAATGCTTACAGATACTGGTGGTTGTTATGTACAGTGGGTGAGATGTGGACCGCATGTCTTTTGTGCCATTGGGATGTGTGCTGGGTGGGACAGACCTGGATGGCTCCCTGTCATGGTCACACCCTTACACACATCTCTGTCCATCCATCTTTGACTTATTATACTGTGTTTCCCCTACATATATATATATATATATATATATATATATATATATATATATATATATATATATATATATATATTATATATATATATATATATATATATATATATATATATATAGGTACGTAGGTAGGTAATAGGCTATCTGCCTGAAGGCATATATTAGTATGGCCAGTGTATGCAGCTATCACCACACATGGGGTTAGTTCCCTAGGCCTCTGTGTAGAAGAGCTGATGAAGCAATCCATGGTGTGACAGTTCAGTTTCACATACACTCATCAAGGCTCCTCTGGAAGAGTGTCACTTAGGGACTCGGCTTAATGTTGGTTATGAGCCTGTTCCAAAGCAAGGGAAGTCTGTGAGTTAGTAATGTATCCCTCCAACATGTTCTATTTATTGTTGTGATGATAATATCCCTAGAGCATGTGGCACAGTGAGCTTTGGTTTACTTCAGATAGTGCATGTACATCAGTTCTGCATTGGACATGGACCTGTCTGTTGGGCAGAGATCACCTGAGTAGACAGTATGCAACAGAGTACAGACTGAGTTAAATTCAGTCTTGTTGCATGCGGCAACTGTTTGAGGCCAGTAATCCTCTTGTTAAAGTACTTCAGTGGTCTTTCCAGCTGCTGAAGGTGCCTAGTCAGATTCATCGCAAGTGTGCCGTGATACTCTCTGATGGATCTGATGACTGATGAGTAGAGGGAACCTCCTCTGACCTACATGCAAAGACCTTGGCAATTTGTGGGAACACATAGCATGATTTTCTAACCACTTTGTAAATGTGTTTCTGGAAGTAGAGATGACTATCCACATGTGTCCATAGATCCCTTATTATTACCTTCATATTTAGGGTGTTGGCACCTATGAGGTATTTGTATGACTCTAGCTCGAGGCCATAATTTTGACACCACATCTGTCTGACTGAGACCCTTTTTAAGGATGTCTCTGTTGTCCCAAACATTGATTATGACAACCTTTTTGCAGTCATCCACAAACTTTGCTAAACATAGCCCTCATGTGTTTGACTGTATTTCTGAAAAGTATACCTCAGACAGGAGGGGTCCCAGGACTGAGCCATGGGGGACAGCAGTTGTTACCAGCTTGAATGGGAGACCACAATTCTTACCTTGTGGGATCTATCTGTGCCCCAGTTGACAATCCATCAGATGACATATGTGTTTATGCACAGGTTGTTGATTTTGTGGATAAGTCATGTGTGTGGGATATTGGAAAAGGGCTTTTCAAGGTCTATGTAGGCCGTGTGGAGCTCATTTCATTGATGTATGTCCTGGGTGACTGCCTTGAAAACTGTCTAGATGGTTTAGGAACCATGATCTACCCCTAAGCAAACCAAAATGGGTAGGGTTGAGTGTTTGTAGGCTCCCAATAGCTCTGTTTATGAGTTCCATAATGATGGACTCCATTGCCTTGCAGATCAGGCTTATTAGGCTTATAAGACTATAGTTCCCATGGTCTGTTGTGCACCAACACTTGTGGAGTGTGCCAAACGTTGCTGTAAACCATTCAACAGTTTCATATCCTGTACAGAGAGTGAGTTTCAACAGACTGTTCAGGTGCAGGGTCTGTTTGTTTTGGAGTTCACATATGACACAGCCAGGGAAACCATGTCATCCCATAAAGGCCGTGTTTTTAGGTTTGGATAGAGCTGTTTAACCATTGTATATGTGATTTCTGGGTTTTCACAATCTCCAGGTATGCTAATAGGCCCTTTAGTCAGTGAGAGGGGGGCAAATATGTATGAACCTGTCTGACAAGATGTTGGCAATGTCAGTCATGTACATGTATTCATTTACACTTTGCACTGACTCAGAACATATATGAGTTTACATTGATATTTATGACATAGTGAAAGAAAGCTTCATGGTTCTCTATGGACTCTTTGGCAATATTTTTGCCAGAACATGGCTTGGATAATGTTAGGAGTGCTCATTGTTTCTTGATGATACTGATCGGAGATTTATTGATCTTCTTTAGATTTTCACTTTCTTCGAACAACTTAAGTACTTATAGTACATGGTTTGATTATGACAGGGGTCCAATATATTATATGGGTCTGTTTTCATTTATCTCGTCATGAAGACAGGATTGGTGAATAGTGACAAGTGTCTGGAGTATGAACTGCAACTGCCAGATATGTGTGGCCCACTGCTGTACTCAGACATGGCCTATGTGTGTGAGCATGCCCAGTATGACCTTTCAGTATGTTGTTGACTGACGTTTGCTTCGTTTAAGTGTGTGAGCATGCCCAGAATGACCTTTCAGTATGTTGTTGACTGACATTTCCTTCATTTAAGTGTGTGAGCATGCCCAGTATGACCTTTCAGTATGTTGTTGACTGACATTTGCTTTGTTTGTTTAAGTGTGTGAGCATGCCAGTATGACCTTTCAGTATGCTGCTAACTGAAATTGTCTAAATTTGTTTAAGTGTGTGAGCATGCCGACTATGTGCATATAAACTATATGTGTGTGAAAAATAAAGTTGTTTTTTACTTCAGGGCTCACCTTTGTGTTTTACATCGACAGGAAGCACGCTGTGCCTGCAGGGCTTCCATGAGTCAATTTGCATAGACTTATCAACATTTCTACATACAGGAGGGACAGCTATTATTTGTATATTTCTACCCGGGGTGGCACACCTGATTGTTACTGTGGGTGTACATAGGATGAGGGGTACACCTGACACTTATACACATTTGCTAGGCCTGCACTGCTATGTCAGGTACTCCATTTCAGTCTGTACTGTTGCCTATCATATTGGCTTGAGGCATACCACTGTACTACAAACCTTAGCTTCCAATTACACACATATTAGTTTGTGACTTCATAGCCTACCCAACCCACATCACACTGCCTGGCCTGCTGTTATCTGTCTGCATAGGCCTGGGGAGGTTACTCATATGCCTCTTCAAGGGGCATGATAACAGGGGGCCATTTTTTGTTTGGTGTTTTGTTGGGGCTTAACCCAAAAATTTTCCTTTTTTCTGGCTTGTGGACCTTTGGTTAG